>NC_065923.1:66959555-67106111 GCF_024586455.1 Bactrocera neohumeralis | reverse complement strand
AAGGAATTAATACTATTCAAGGTTAAAAAGAGGTCAGAAAGACAACGATTAGTTAAGCAGTGATGGATTTTTGGTGGATTATCTGTGAGTTCTCAGAAGATCCGCCAGGTGTTCTGACCTACATTACCAAAACTTCTCTGTTAATATCTGTTAAGCAGGAAAGAGCTGAGAACGAGTGCCAGAAAATGAACGGGTATACCGTATAGCTTACTCAATGTTGATCTGGTTTAAAAGAAAATGAAAAAATTCATAAATTTTACATCTGAAGGGTAATTTAAATATTCAGCACTTGTTTTTTCCACAATTAGTTTATATTTCAATTTCAAAAATATTATTTCTTACTTTCTGATTATAATAATTTTATATTTAAAATATAACAGTTATATGAAGCCTTGTAAGGAATAGGTAAAATATTAATATTCCTTGACTTTCTGTACTGCCTTTGTAATCGACACTTTAACTTGTTCTTCTCCAGCAATTAACATTTTAATAGCCACCAAGTGAAGCTGCAAACTCTTTCAAAGCTTTGTCAACTAAAGTTGTTGCACACTTAAAGTAACTTGTTCTTCTCCAGATCAATTAACATTTTAATAGCCACCAAGTGAAGCTGCAAACTCTTTCAAAGCTTTGTCAACTAAAGTTGTTGCATATGGTAAAAGTGTTTAAAACAACAATTAAAGTATGCGAAAGTGTAAACAAGCACCGCAGGAAATTCGTGGTATAGGAAAGCTGCAGAGTATGAGTAAAAAACTACTGAGAGCAAACTGGGTTTTGAAGTTATCTACGAGTGGGAGAGTATTTTAACCTACACAAATAAGATAGTGGAGAGTATATAATATTTATATATATTTATAGCCACAGTTTTATTAAACAATTTAAATGCTTTTCCATAAACTTTATGTTACATACTTACTGAAAGCTCTGTTCTATCGTATTAAGGAAAAGCTCTTTTGTCTTGAACTTGGTGAAATTGTAAATCCCTCAAACTTGATGAAGTGTTCCCATCGCTCACCCTGGTAAAAGATCGAGCCTCTCGCACAAGTTGAAAGTTTTAATATCCTTTACTTGGTGAAAGTTCTGGTGCTACATACTTAGTTAAAGCTCTATTCGTTCAAAGTTGGTGAAAGTTCTTGTTCCTCATAGGTTTTAGTGAAAGCTCTCGTATTATGTTAGGCGCTCATTTCTCATTTATTTGTTCATTATATTTTCTTACATGGTTTCTTTGTATACAGTACATCAACTCTTACTGAAACCACATAATACCATCTATATACAATATTTATATACTCATGCAACTTTTGCAATTTCAGATAGTTTTAAAAGCTTTAAAGTTCAAAAGTGAGTATTTTAAAAACCAACACAAATAAAGTCGTTTGCGACCACAAGAGGAAGGCATAAGTGTTCAAAATACAATAAAAACATAAGCGTTTGTAAACATTTCCTCTCATGTATGAATACATATGTATGTATAAAGAGCTGTGGACGGTAAATTTCTATACATACACATTTTAGTTAGTAAAAGCAAGTATGTGTATTTATATAACATATTGATGTGCGTGTGCTCTGTGATTGAAGCTCAAAGCGAGTAATTAAGCCTGCCGGTGAAAACTTCGCTGAAAATTGCACTTTAATTTGTTTGATAATAAAGGTAATGGCTTGAAAAAAGTAAAATGTGAAACAAGCAATAGATTAAAAGGTGGTATACACAGAACTAAGCTCTTACAAGTACTGGTAAAAGAAAGGAAGATACGGGCTTCCTCCATTTAAAATGCAAACCGAAGAAGAATTTGAGAATTAAACATTTTCATCATTAATGACTATTTGAAGTACAAACTAACATATGCATCACATGTGTCATTAAGGACTATACATTATTGGACTCTGAGCAACAGAGAAAGGCGAATATTGTAAATATGTTGGCAACTAAAATTCAATTCAAGTGATTTCAACATTTGTTTTCATTGATTGTGATACGGTGAATAGATCTATTTTGCAAGAAGGTTTCGCATACAAAAAATTCCATAAAATATGTGTACTTCCAATACATTTTTTGATATTTTCATAGATTCGTTTATATTGATCAAATTTGTATTTTACCTTTATTCAAAATTGATATTTTCAGAGATATCTTACCTTCATTCAAAATCATTAAATCATATTTTTAAAGCAAATTTTGGACGTTCATTGCTTTTGTAGCATTATCATATGTTATTGAACACAATTTAGCTAGTGACATGTTAGTGTGAGATGCCAAAAACTTGCCACAGGCAAATCATCGATCTACTTTGGTCAAAAACAACGAAATCATTAAGAAAATAGTGCAGAAAAATCATCATTAAAGCAAGTGCGAAACATAAAAGGCTATAAAAATATCTAATGTATCACGTCATTATACTTTTTTATTGATGTTTTGAATATAAGCTGTTACGGCTGCAATAAAATGCCACGATAATGCAACAAAAAACTGAAAACAGATTCCAAAACAAATTATTGGCAGTGATGACATATAAAATTAATTGTAGAGGCTTCTAATTCAACAGATTTCATCGCCTGCAATGTTTGCTCTTTTCAAGACTGACATATTTCATCCTGAAATTATGATTTGAGTCAATTGAGTCCATACCGTGCACACGGTAGACGGTTCTACGTAACTAATGGAACCGTATTTTTACTCAGCTAGTAACAGTGAGAATGGAGTCAAAGTTCTCTGAGCACCATTTCCTTGAAAATTCTATAACTTTATTCATAGAATTTCAAAATTTATGTTGAAAGGTTAAAACATTAATTATTTTTATTTTTTTTATACAAAAACATAACAACAACAAACTTGCTGCTCCAACAATTCCTAAAATGTACGAATTTCCCTTTTTTGCCAGAAATATTCTTCAAATGAACTATCCTAGTTCAATTTAATCACATGACTACACAAGCTAAGTGCTGTGGGTCAGCAAAAACAAGCGACTGCTACGCGCCTTTAACTATCTTGTTAACCTTTTAACTGACACTTAACCCTTTCTTTATTGACCGCACGTTAACCATAAACACGAATAAGTATTGCCACGCAACCGATGACAGTAACGCAAGTAAGCTGCATGCAACATAGCTATGGCACCTGCTGACATTCACTTAATCCAAAGCACATAACGACTGTCAACAACAACAATGAATGCGTGCTTGATAAATATTAAAAAAGGAACACACACATTCCACACACCATCCTTAAATTTCTACCACTTACTCAAAATTAAATTTCCTGTTTGTCCATTCTGTCCACAGGGTAGTCAATAAATTGTATCACTATGTTGAGGCTTATAAAGAGCGGTATAGCGAGGCGAGAAGAGTGGTAGAGGATATGTGGCTGTATGCGTGACTTGTTATCAAAAGATTGTGGCATGCCACACACATGTATTTATGTATGTATTTGTGTGGATGTTCTTGTTAGGGCAACTAAATCATGTTTGTCGCCTACGTTAAGCCTGCGGCTTTGCCTGATGGCTGTATTAAGTTGGTTCATTCATATATTCCTTTTGCCACAGAATCGGGGGTATGTGAGCCGTTTGAAAGTATCAAGCCTAAACAAAAACTTTTGGTAATAAGGTTATTTATTTGCAGATACAACTGCTTTAATACACTTGACCCTGGCATGCTCCAATTTTTTATATCGCCAGAAAAATGAGAGCCTGAGTGGAGAACGGGAGACTTCTTCAAGTTTGAAAACAAAATGTAGGAATGAGAATTGTCATAATATTCAGCATTCGAATGCTTTTTGATTTCTCTTCTTAATTTTGCTTCTAAAACCAGAAACCGATTTATTGACGGGTTTCCATATTTCTAAAATCCGCGAACCCGATCGCTCCCATACTCGGTAAAACCAAAATTACGAATCCTCATCGACTGTAATTTTGACATTTGCGGTTTACGAAAAGTCACTTTTTCTTGCGTAAGTGGCGCCCTCATACGGTTAGCCTAAGTACTTATAGAACCGTCCGCATTCATGTGTTTGAGTTCCTGGAGAGTACTCTGGTGCATTGATATGGGCTCGTATGTATGTGAATGTACTTGTCTCGCATTCTCACTTCCGCCAAAAGCTTACTTACATAGAAGTATACAGTATACCATCCGTTCCATGTGAAACTTTAAATTTACTTCTACTACCGTTTCCACTCGTGACCGCTGTTGCTGCTGCGCATTCGCTGCCACCTACATACTCCCGTTGAGGTTGTTCCCGCCTCTTAATTTCCCATCACGACTGTGTGATTTTCCTTTCAGTGGCCGCCGTAGCCGACGTCGCCGTTGTTGCGGCTTATTCAAATGGCCTGATTCACTTACCACGCTGTTCAGTCATTTTAACCAGCCAGTCCGCACTATCGGTCTTCTACTTGCAACACACACACGATATCACTATCTCTTTTGATTTCCATTTACTTACTTATGCACTGGCTTGTTTTCCTTTTCGGCATCTGCCGCTTGCTTCTCGCCGTACTTTGAAAACGCTTTGTTTTTGTTGTTCGCCACAGCTCATTTCTGTTGGGTAATAAATTTCCTTTCTTAATCACTTTCGGCTGCCTCATTCAGTTTTGGATCTGGTGCGCCGCCTTGTTTTACATACTCTCATTCTCATTTTGAGCTGTCCCTTGTTTGTATATGTGTGTGAGTTTTGGCCTGTTAAAATGTTATTAAACTTAAATTTAATTAAAATTTTGCCTATAAAAATATCGCAACCGAGGAGTATATATAGCGCCAATGGAAGTATATTCCAGCAAGGGGCACTGCTGCCCAATCAAAATGTAAATTAAGTGAAAATGTGGGAAAAAGTTTTGACGTTCAGATATTAAATTTAATGACATATTTTTGTTGTTGGCTGGCAATAACACAATCATATTCTGATAAAATTAATGGTGGGTTGAGTGGTGGCACTGAATGAAAATGAAAATGTGCACTCAGTCGATAGGTCAGTGATGATATTTCACTTCCGGAGAGCAGGGCAGGAGACAAGTCACATCTCTATGTCTCCACTTAACATGCTCATATGTGGAATAAAATATGCTTTAAAAGTACTCGAACCAACTTTATGCATCACCACTTAGTAGCATCTTTTTAATTATAATAGACTTACCGTATATAATATTTATAATACACATGCACACAAATACACAAAAATATTTTTCTGAAAGCTACTCAACACAAACCCCGCATGGCAGTTATGTTGAAGAAAAGGAGAACAAAATGCGCTTGTGGGAGTATGTAAAGAGACAGAAAGCCGGCGCTAACACGGCATAAGCCGATGATAAGCAACTTTATGCAAAAGTAAAACGGTTTTACATTGAAATGAACTTTTTTCAGAAAAAAAGACTAAGCTGATACTAAAAAAAATGGTAAGAAATAAGCAACAACCATGAAACGGTGATAAGCTAGAAAGCAAATCCAAATTTATAAAGCAAGTACATGTGTAGCTATTAGCTAAGGATATATGATGGAAGCGCTTTGAAGGCAATATACAGGTATGGTGGTGTGTTCTTCAGTACTTAAAATATGTAGGGAATAAATTGAATGCAGCCTGTAGGAAATTAATTGATTTTGATACTCAAAAGCAGGCACTTGTTCGATTGGTTGAACGTGGTCTTAACCTTGGGATCCAACAGCCATATAGTGATATTTTACTCACGACACATATTTTACTCATGAGACATATAGCTTTTTTTAGCGCTACTAAATTTGAAACATGCTTGTGCTATTTGAGTATCGGATAGGTAAAAAATCATCCAGTCACCGAAAAAATGGATTACAATGGTAGTAAGAGGGGCTCCTCTTTAGAATTTATAAAATTTTCTACTTAGTACTTCCAACACACACTAGACATCTTTAAAGCAATTTCGTCGCTTCTACTCATTGAAATATTTTTAAGACTCCTGAGCTTTTTTACGAGCATCTAGACATATTACTCAGTATTTTTCAATGGAAAGCTCAGAAAAGGCTGCACCGTAATTGCTTTCAATGTCCAAGCTTTCAAAGCTGGAACCAGGGAAAGAAGTATAAGCTCATAAGCATAAGATAGTCTTCTTGCATTTTGGCACGGGATCAATGGATCTGGGCTTTCATAATTTTCAAGCCTTTGATACTACTCTTGACATTTGTTGTGAGGATCAGCTTTTATTATGTCTATTATTCGTATATACTTGTACGCTTTGAAAAAAAGTAAGTATAGTGACACTAATCTACCTGAGGCCTCATTTTCCTTTTATTAAGCGTCCCTCAATACTCATGGTGTCTAAATTATAGTTCTATTTGTGTCATTAAATTTTCTACAACTTATTAGAATAGCTCTTGATCGGTATCTATAAAATTGGTACCAAAGCTTTCAATCTTAATTAATCCTTTTCTAACTCTTTGAACTTGTGAACTGTATATACTTAGTTAAGAAGAAGAGAATAAATTTAATAGCAGTTAGATTTTAAAAGTTTTAATAGTCGCCAGATTGGGTTATTACCATTAATATTCGAAAAGCTCGCATGATGTCTAACTTTGCTAAGGTTTCTTCTTATCCTCATCAACTAGAACTTTTATATTTGGGTAGTTATCAAATTTTCGAATGAATATTGGTATATCTCTCTGTTGATAAACAAGTTTTTGAAGGCTTAGCGAAATACATATCGGCCGATCGCTCTATCAAATTGCTGCACCAAGCTTTGTTGCGTATAATTGGTTAAGAAGATGAGCAATATTTTTAGTTTTACTCCCAATCAGTTTTTTATAAAGGCGTTTTGATTGTAAACTGTTCAATGTTCAAAGAGCTCACATGAGTTCCAGTTTCGCTAAAACTTGATCTTTCCTTAACGAATTGGAATTATTCGTCCTGGGTACTTATTCATCCACTTACTCTACATACATACACATATACACCACATTTTTACATATAACCTGCATCGCCATCAAATCTAGGTGGTACATATTAGTGCTTATACACGATGACGTGTTTGAGTGCTCTTAGCTCACCTCCTAGCATTTTCCCTGAATATTTGCTCTAAGCTGTATGCATTTGCACTTATGCTTAGATAGTGTTTAACTCCAAACATAGAGACACGCTTATATACATATACTACATAAAGATACGTTCAAAATAGCATATACTTTTGCGCATATGACAGCCGTTGCGACTTGCTCCCTGCGGATGGCAGAATTTTTCGAACATTTCGTTGTGCGAAAACTTCCTCATCGTCACTCAATTATACTGCGCTGCTCTTGCTCGCTTAATTCATACAGCATTCGCACCTTTTTGACGCCAGCCAACCTATGCGGTCTTGTTGGAAGTGTCGTGGTTGCCATTTTCGGTTTCAGATATGTGTTGCCGGTGCCAGCGCATAAATTCTGAATTGATGATGCTCATGATGAGTCACCGGAATCGCTATGATTATAATGGAGAGTCAGACAAAGAGGGGAAAAACACTCAAGTGCGATGGTTCATTAAGTCGACATACATACTGGGGGCGCGTCACTTTCGTAGGTGTCAGTGTGCGTTAGAACGACATGGGATTGCCGCTATAAGCAGCTGATAGAAATAACAGGATTATTACCGCAAACTTGTCAGTCTAATTCGGATATATTCATGGGATACTTATGTTTTGTGGAACTAAAAAGGAGGAACTACTTTAAGCAGTGGAAAGGAAATATGTTAAATAAGTTTAGGGGTTAGGTAATAATAAATATGCGAATGAAATCATCAGTATTATTTGTTAAAAAGGGATAAGCTGTGGGAGTATGACTGGCAGAAATCTTAACAGAAATATTATTATTTTCAACAATCTTATCATATTGAGTCATAATACCATACGGAATGAACGCTCAGCTTAGCCTTTGCTTTTTAAGAGTTCTGACTATAAAAGTAGTCGGTGCTAGTTTGACAGAGCTTTGAATACATGATGAGGCCGGTAAAGTACTTAGTCATCATTAGCGAATGAAGCTCAATCCTCAATACCTCAAGCTCAAATTCAGACTATTTTTAAAAGATGTATAGTGTTAATCGAGGGAAATACGCCTAAAGATGGCTTTAGTACGTCTGCTTGCTCAGCCATTTTCTTTTTATCTCCACTCTAAAGCCAATGATTGACTCCACCGTTCATACTCTGTCAAATGACGATACGATACGATAGTATGTATTAAACTTATTATTGATTTTGGTTGCGTTTATGGTCGATGGTATGTTACGTTCTTTATTTTAAGTGAAATATTTTTTAAGGGTTTTGCTTAACGGTAAATATCGATATATGGCAAAGTCGCTTATGCTTTCATACTTAAAATATGAAGAGAGCTTCGTCTTTAAAATGACATCTTTTTCGAAGAGATTGGTTAGATTCATCCACTATGGTGTGTGACGTTCTTTATTTTTACTGAAATCATTTTTTAATTATACCATGTTTTCTGAGCAAAGCTTTTATCTTCAAAATATATGTGACGTGAAAGTTTTGCACATTTTTAAAAGATCTTAAAAGATAATATACGACAAGGCTTTGTCCAACTTTTTCTTTAGAGATTTTTATATTGGTTTTTAATATTTTTGCTTACCAAAATAAATCGATGAATTCCTAAAATAGT
Organism: Bactrocera neohumeralis; assembly: GCF_024586455.1. Taxonomy (NCBI): domain Eukaryota; kingdom Metazoa; phylum Arthropoda; class Insecta; order Diptera; family Tephritidae; genus Bactrocera; species Bactrocera neohumeralis. Next base: position 67,097,522 of record NC_065923.1, on the reverse strand, counting down.
TGTGCTTTTATTCTGAAATGCATGCCTTTTGAGCAGAGCTTTCAATTATAAAGTAGACATGAAAAAATTCTCCCTTTGTTTGGAAGAGGTTACATTTGATGAACGTGCACTTTATTTTTACTTAAATATTTTTTCATATTTGCACGCCTTCTGAGCCGAGCTTTCATCTCTAAAATACGAGTATACGTGAAAGCTTTGTTTTACATTTTTTTCAAATTACGGGAGTACGCTACTTTGAATAACTCAAATTTGTTTATAAAGCGGTGCTTTAAACTCAAAAAAATTTCAGCATTCACTCTACTATATCTATGGGAAATGTGTTCTCGTGCAATACCCAGCAATGCTTTTTGTTTAGAAATTTTCGCATATAATGCTGCAAAAATACTCCAAAAACAAGTTTACTTCAATTTCATTCGTGTTCTGCCGGAAAAAAATAGATCTGATTATGTTCCACACACATTCTACCACACAACAATTAATTCTCGCTCGCTTGCATTGGCAAAATGTGAAAAGAAAAACGCAGCAACATGGACCAAGCAGCAATGGCAGTGATTGCATTTTCGCAGTGTCAACGCCTACAAGCGACAGCAATACCGGAACAGCGTGTTGCCACTACCGTTACGAGCAACGTTGTGACACACAGCTGCCACTGCGCCCACTTCTCACCAAGCTCCTCTCACTTTCCAGCACACCTTTCGCTAGCGCAGCAGCACTGTAATGCTCATTTACAACGCGGAGGTGGATTTTAACACGTTTTTCCGTTTGTGCGACTATAATGGTTGACAGACAATATGGCGTAGTTTCCGCCTCGTATTGTGAATTTACCGTGCAACGTGTTGAAGCGTTGAAGTGCACGAAGCACACACACACATTCATTTATACTTGTATATGTATGTGTGCGAGGGTTTATATGACGGTTGACAGTGGTTGCCACATGATGTAGCGCGCGTGTGCGAAAAGATTCATACCCGGCTTGGTTGTCTATAAATATGAATGTGCATGTATATATATGATATGTATGTATATACATATGTATGAATCAGTGTGCGCCCTCTTGGCTACAAAGTGGTCCCATCGTCATGTAGAGCGCATGGAGTAGGCAAATGAAGAGCGCAAAGTTAGGCCACATTGTAGTGGCATGCAACGAGTGCCTCCTCCATGTTATTATAAACGTTCATTTTTCCATTGTTCGTAGGGCACTTACAGGCCTTTATAAGTATAAGTATATTTTTGTGTCTGTCAAAAAATTAAATATATTTTATGAAATTTTCCATTTTCCGTTACCTTTAACGTTGGTTTAGTATTCGTGGATGATCATTTTCGCTGCTTTATATTTTCGTAACTGACCTGTACAACAAGACAACTGTATCTATTATTACACTTAGAAAGAATAAAATCACCGCCGTCCTGTCGACCTTTCCTGCACACACTTCTACGAATGGATATTCGAATCTTGAAAATTTTCCATGATCCAAATTAGAGACGTCAATTAGAGCGTATAAATCTTCAATGTGAAGTATCTTTCGATATCATAATTCTCTAGAGTAAACGGAAAGACAAGAACCTCGTACATAAGAACTCATTTAACGCGAATTTATGCCGAATTTAAAAGTCAGTCCACAAAAGTCAACGACTATTTATACAGGCTCCTTACAGAAATTTTCAATTAACTTATGTCTTCCAGTTTCGTCGATTTACCAAAGGGATACATATAAATTAGATTTTTAAATTGCAACGAGAATCCATATCTCAAGACCTGCTTAGCCAATCTCAACCAAGTTCGGCGAGTAATATTATACTGACAATATTTTGTTAGAGTATTGGTTTGATTATAAAATCAGACTACAACCGCACCTACTTCCCATATAACACAATTTGAAATTCTATCTGATTCTTTCACTTTTCAATGTATAAATAAAGCATCAAATAATATAATTGTATAATACTTTGCAAAAATAATACCTTTGAATTATGCTTAAGGCGGCATAACCAAAAATTGTCTAAAGCAAAGCAAAACTATTAAGCACCCAGATACCGAATATGTGGAGCCCAGTTCTTAAAGCGAAGTTTTTACCACAAATGTCGGCCAACCTGTCAGATATACTACCGAAATTGGGAAAGAAGTTTTTCCGACTTTGAGCCTTGCAAATTGCAATATTCGGTTGCATTAGAACTAAGCACTTCCTTACTGGTTTCTATTAAATTTCTTCGGTCTTTCAGTTTCAGCTGATGAAACTTATTTTGATAAAAGGAAATGGATATATTTTTCTTTACTTGGAAAATCAAATGTTTGCATTATTTTTCGAAAATTTGAACTTGATTTGGAAGATAATTAAATCAAATTTCAGAGTTATAAGTGTATCAGCGAGTTTTTTTTTTAGCTTAGAGAGAAAAATTGTTAACGGCTTACTAACGTTTTTTCTTCTTTTATGCTAATTTCTATCAATATTTGTTTCTTTCTTATGTCGACTATTTATCTAAAAATATATCCTAGAAAGGTCAAAGAAAATACCAAGTGTCTAAAATTAAGGAATACACTAGCATCCCTTTTAGGTATTACAAATGGAACCAAAAAAAAATTAATATTTTACGACATTCGTAAAGCTAAATACTTAGGGGGTCCTGGTGGTCTAGAATTAAAAAAAAAAAAAAACGATTTTTTTGATAGTTCAAAAGTATAGTCCTTTAAGAATATACTGTAAAATTTTTGGAAGGATATTCACATTATTTTAGCTTCTACAGCCGTTTTAGCAGGTAGCGCGCGGTCGAGGGGCTCAATGAATGGATGCTTTGTACGTCATTTATCTCAAAACTACTTTTTTCGGCGTGCCGTTGATGAACAAAAAAAAACTAGCCATCTGAATCACTTGAAATTTTAATATGGTGTTTATAAGATCAATATCTATCGCTGGGACTACGATCAAATTTTAATTTTAAGAATTTCGATTTTTTTCGATCTAAAACTGGTCCAAAAATAGCTGTTTTCAGAATCTGAACTTCAAAAGCGCGAAATTTTTTTAATTTTCAATTTTTTTTGGTTGTAGTCCCAGCGATAGCTGCACTCCTACTGATTCATAATTTATTTGGTTTTTATGTTTCAGATGTTCTGAAGAGTCAAAATCAACAACGGCACCGGGAGTCACTTTTTATGATAGCTTTTTTTGGACGCCGTTTTTAATATTGTTAAATTTTTTTTTATTTAACAAAAAAATATTTTTGTACTTTTCATAAGTGTATAAAAAAACTGTAAAAATTTTAAATTGATTGCTCTTTTTTCAATCCTTGAAAAAAAAATCCAGAAAACACCCTTAATTTGAGGGTTCTAGACCACTCCCTTAAATGAAGACAATATGGCTGTACAGACCACAAAAAGTTACATAAGACTCCTTAAGGTAATTATGTTTGCCTGTAATTCTGCATATGCAAAATATTATAAATACTTTCAAAAATCTATTTATTTTCACACACAAAAGTTAATCCAGATTTTTTATTTAACTGAAACTGAACTTGAACTGCAGTTCAACTTAACTTTAACCAAACTTACCGAACATTCTAAACACATAGGTATTTATGCCTAAATACATACACACTTGAAATATTTAAGCGATTATATAGTTTTCAATAACGGGATTTTCTGAGGATTACTATATTGATGCAAAGTTTTCGCATAAATATGCAGCCATAAGTAAAATTTCACTAGATAAGTGTTTGTATGCTAATACATACTACATACTCTCTCTCTATATATATATATATATGCTACATATAGTTGTATAAATTATGCCTGCGAGCAAATGTAATTAAAGACAAGAGTACAATGTGCTTTCAAGATAAGATATTTGTACTTACACACACACTAATAAAAGAGGAGTAGCTTCAAAAGTGCAAATTCCGACTAGCTTCCATATACTACAGAAGGATTATCCAAAAATACAACAATTAAATAGCCGAAAACCACCAAGTATTTTCAGACAAAAGTAGTGAAAATCACATTCTTTTCATTTGAAAAATTTGTAAAAATATGAAAACAATTTTTGTGCACAAAACTACGCACAGTAGAACTGAAAATTTTCAGGTTATATCGTTAATATTGATTATAGGCATATGTGCATTTTAAATATAATTCCGACAAATATTTAATATACAAAAGTTTCATTGATGCCAGAAAATATCAATATCCCTGGTTTAAATTACAACTAGATTAACTTCCTTTAATACATAGCTTTCGGAATCGGACCGTATGTTGATCGTCTGACATCTGAGTCTCACGAAAGCTCAACGAGAGCTAACCAACTGCCGATACAGAAGCAGCTTCTGGCGCTTAGTAAGTTGCACTTTTCTGTAGTTGTGATGGTTCTACCTCTGTCGACTGTAGGTAGTTATTTGAAATGTATTCTCCTCTTATTGGCGTAGACATCTCTTTGGCAGTTATAACTTGGAATTTGGAAAAGTAAAATCATTTTTATATTTTAAAATCCTGCTTTTTTGCTACTATGTTCCTTCTTTGGCCATCGAGGAGAAACTTAGCAGACTTTTCAGATTTTCGATAATCTCCTGATATGTCAGCCATATATGGCAGTCATTGGCTATGCTAAGAATATGACTCAAATCTCTGACGTTTTATCTTTCGATTGAGGTTCAGCATAAACTTGCTATATAACTTGCTCTGATTGTGGGACAGTAAAACCTAATACATAAGTTCTAACTGTAAAGCCCACGGATCACCATATGATTAAAGCTGACGAATTCCTAATATGAATGATCAGCAGTTAATATAATGGCAACTTTTATATTTATTTTAATTGAACTAGTTCGAAAGCTTACTCTTGATCAGTTTGGTGATCTTTTTCAATTTGCTACACATATAAAGTTCTTAACTATAAATTTCTAGGCCATATTAAGACAGTTTTTACTTACCCTAATTTCTCGTTTATATTTCTTTTAATAATATATACTCGTAATGTATGTAAATCACTCTCAATATCAGAAAATTTGGGTACATATGTATGCAAAGCGCACTCCTTTCTCTTCTTCGAATCTGCTTACGTAATTATATAAACTTTATCGGTTGCTTTGCACATAAGTGCTCATTAATTTGAATAGCTTAGTCAACTAATGCACGCTCATAAAGAAATGCTAACCAGAAAGCAAAGAAAAAAAAATGAACGAGTATGTGTGTGTATGAGTTTCAACAAGAAAAAGTGGATAAATTAGAATATGTATATAAGTATATGCATATGCATATAAGCAAACAAATTTTGCTGCAATAATACCGGCAAGCAAGGCATCGCGAAAACTTACCTGCTTAAATGAAAGTCAACAAGCCTGGATGTGAAGACGAGCCAGCGCCTGAATGTAGACTGCACCAGTGTCAGATTTGTGCTGGCATGCAGAGTTGCCAACCATGATTAGAGGCACGGAGAAGTAAGTGCCAGTGGCGCTAAATGGAGCGAGAATTTAGCGTATGGTTAGGTAACTGCTAACCAACACACCCACACATAGAGACACTGACACACAGATTCATATAGGGATGCTAAAGGGTGCCACATGTGATAATTTATAAATGTTTATGTATATATGTGTGCGTTTTTGTTTGCTTGAGTGGTTCTGCATATTTAAAACGTATTTTACCTAAGTAAACTTACACACACACACACACACATAAGTACACGTGTCTGTTAAGTCGCTGCTCGCGTTCTACTTACCTTTCAACTTAAGTGCCAAGACGCAAACAAACAATCGAAGAGCGAAACTTGTCTAACACATTTTCGTTGCAATGCGCCACTGCATACACTCACACTTGTTTGCACAAAATTATGTAAACATATGTATATATAGTTCTTGTTGTTGTAGCACCTGCTTTCGCCGATTACGTAGCTTTTCAGCTGAAATTCGGTTAGATTTTATTTACTTTGATAAGGCAATTTTGCGATAAAGTGCCCCTAAGCGTTTTCTTTTTCGTGTGTTTTCTGTTTTTTTTTTATACCCTGAACAGAGTATGTTTACCATGAGGTTCAAATCAGAAGGAAACACGGAGACTCTGGAAAGTATTTAAGAATATGTTAGTGATCAGCGTGACGAGCTGAGTGCATTTAGTTATGGCTATGTCCGCCGGTAGCATTTAGCTGTCATGCAAACCGAACGCTAAAACTCAAGTCGCTGTATAAAAACTTTATAATTTGACAAGATATATTCCAGATGTTTGGCATGAAGTATTGCTTAAAGCAACGAAACAATGTCTGAAGAAACTTCAGATCAGACTTCTATAGCGTATAGCTGCCATACAAACTGATCGATCAAAACCAAGTTCTTATATCTTCTTATATGGAAGCTATTTAAATTATAAATGGCCACGGAGGAGCCAAATAAAACTTTTTGTTTTTGTTTTCTTCTTATTTTTAGTTTGTCTTCATTTTGTCTTAAGTAGTTTTCGCAAATATGGGTTAAGTGGAATTAAGTGGAGTGCACACGAGTATGCCAAGATATGTCTACATTCGAGTATATACATATGTACGCGATTGTGCAGAGATGGCAAAAAAAATAGTTCTTGTAATAAATTAGAATGGAATGTAGCGCAGTGAGGATGTTATAAGCGGCATTGGCTTGAATTAGAGAGTAACTTTTCCGTATTAAGTATTTATTAAATCTTTGCTTTACCGTGAAGTTCAGATTGTGGTTTTGGCTGCTATTGTTAGAAAATTTCTAGAAAATGATACGCGAATTATTTTTGGGTAATATTGAGATAGTTCGTCATTAGCTCTAAGCTCGGAGATAAATGCAGATAGTTTTCGATAATATAAAATCAACAAATTTTAAAACGTCTACAAGGAGGCTTAGAGAACTGAATTTTGAAATAAAAAAATCATGCAGTCGTTTGTGTAAGGCTACATGCGTTATAACAAGCGTCCTGATTTTATTGGTTGAATTCTTAATTAAAAAATTGTTGTACAAATTAAAACGCATTTTTTTTAAATTTGGTAATCTAATAAAAACTACTTTGAACATATTAAAAACTCATTTAAAGCTGTTGTTAGAATTATAATTTGCAAACGTTTGGTAACACCCTTCAAAATATCTCGGTCAGACATACTTTTTAAACCCGTTCAAATCAAATATTGCCTTTTGATTTAGGTTCAACAAATTTTAGTGAAACAAATTTCACTGTGGTGGCAACCCCTTTTAGAATTGACTAGGAAAAAATATTGTTGAAACCTGTTTGATTCATTTTTTCAATTTCAATGGAACTAGAATTTTCAAAACAGGTGGCGACAGTTTTTGAATACATATATTGCGATCAGAAGTATTTCGTAAGCTGTTCAGGCAATATTTGATTTACTGTCAGGAATTCTTTGGAGAAAAAAAAAACAAATTTTTTTGATATACCAAAGATTATTAAAATTTACTACGTTCGAATTATTTTTCAAACTTCTTTAGGTAGTGTTGAATTAATTTTATCAATTTGTTGGTATTAAATTTTTTAAACAGTCGGCAACTATGTGAGAAATATTTCTAGACTTTGTTTACTTCGTGTTTGATTAAATTGTTCAATTTCATAAAATTATAATTTTCAAACATGTGGCAACTCTCCCAAAAAACAATGTATTGGGCTTCAGAGCGTTTGAAAAAATTTTCCAAATTTGGAGTGGTGTCTGTGTTGACTATCATAATAGTTAATATGAATCAAATGAGATAGAAATCTAGACTTATCGTTATAGCTAATTACTCTTTGAAAAATCAAATAAACTCAAGTAAAAATTCTTGGATTCATATCCCTAATGTGCTGTTATTATATCAAGTGCATTAAAATAGTGAAGGCTGTTCCTACTGCTCTGGAAGTAGACTCTCAAATACTGTATAAATTTTTCTTTTAAGTATTGTATAAAGAGCGCGTAAAAATTACTTCTTACAAGTTTTTTTAGATATAGCTATTGCTTTAGACGAAAGAGTTTGAATTTTATAATTAGAATAAAATTACTTATTAAAAGTGGGTCTCTCATCCGAGGCTATTATTTACTTTTCATTGGGGGCGGCTCTAATACCCAACGTACAACCCTCAGCTATAACCGCGTAAGCGGTGTCTACGCCAATAAAAAAGAAGAATATGATAACTACGCGCATATATTGGATATTAATGAAAATTATTCAAATTGACTATGGAAGCTCAGCTATCCCTCGAGAAAGGTTGTTCAGTTTTTACTGCGAAAGAAGTCAAAGTAATGACAATGAAAAATTATTAAAAATTATTTCCAACATAGCAACCTGATCCATATATACAACCAGGAATTGTCGACTCAACAGCATTTTCCAAAATTATTTTGTTAAGTGTTTTATGAAGCGAACAGAACAATATTTAAAAAAATTCTAAATTACTCTCTGTGACTGCTCTAAGCATAACCTTGGCTATGAAAAAAATAATACATGGCGACAGTACTACTTACAATAGCCTAGTTCCAATTGCGGTAAATTTTGTAAGTAAAATTTTTCAAGAAGACAGGTTTCAGGTGAAGAGTTTCTCTTGGATTAACGATTGGAAAAATTCGGTTTTTAGAGAATTTCTGCAAAAATTGAAGAAAGAACATTATTTTTGGTGCTAAAAGTAAAGCATGAGCAACAAGAACTTAACCACATAACAAATGAGATCTGCTGAGGCTTGATAATACAGTGAAGCAGTGCTGACGACTTACTAAATACCGAGAACATATTAAAACTCATTGGGATATCCTTATCGTGCATTTAAATTGACATTTGACTAGCTCCGCAGATTGTTTTAATATGCAGATTGCTTCTTAAAAGTTTATATAGCGTCTAGCTCGAATTTAACTCCTTACAAAGACTCCAGTGTGGCAAGAATAGGTAATTCGTTCGCGCTATAGCCCCCTGTCGTCCACTTCAAAAGCCATTAACGACGAAACTATTCAACCAACGTGCTGTGTCTGCGTTGAAAGCGCAAAATAGTTTCCTTCCGCTCTAGACGCCCTCACTCAGTAAAATTATTCCACGTTCGTTTAGTTGAACTTTGAAGTGGGCAACAACAAAAATAAAATAGAATAAAGACGCCGTCAAATGCGCCGCTGCACACTTCGTAAGCAAATTAAAGAAAATTCATTAAAAATTACATGACGATAAAAAGTTCGGCTGGACGAAAATTAGTTTAAAGAACAGTGCAGTGAAACAGTACTGCGGAAAAATGCAGCCGGCTAGTTTGGGCAAGCGGCTACTTAGGTCAACGAGCGTGGCGTTGATGGCAGCTTTTAAAGTTTGCGCTCGACTTAAAAAACCGAAAAGCGCAATAACGGCAAAAAAGTCGACAAGAAAGAGTAAATAATGGTTATGTAAAAAAGAATAAAGGAGAAAAGCTGCCGAAAGCCATTAATTTGCAATTATAATAGTTTTAATTATATTGTGCGCTAATTTTAGGAAGTCCTGTCATCATAACAATCACACGTATATGCTGTTTTACAGAAAAGGGTGTGAGGGTGTAAAACTTTGATTTAGAGTTAAGACATTTTTGGCCTGAATAAACGTGTTTTTGAGGTTTCTCATTATATAGCTAATAAACTAAGTTTTAATAGATATTTGTAATCGCTTTCACGAGAGACGGATTGCTTTCCATGTATACATATGTACATAAAAAAACAAAAATTAAGATATTACACATATATTAGGTTGTCAAAAAAGTCTTGCGGTATTTTCGCTAGTTGGCGCTGAAAGCGCGTAGCTCTAGTTTTATTCGTCGCATCGGGTCATGCTATACCTTTTTGGAAAGCTCATTTCAGGCGCTAACACGTGTTTGATTGATTGTCGTTTCTTTTAAGTCGTCCGTGAGTTATAGCGTCGCAAACATCGCGCAAAATAAAGAGAAAATACGGCATATTTTACGGTACTACTACGATAATGGCAAAAATGCATCTCAAGCTGCCAATAAAATTTGTGCAGTTTATGGACCCGATACAGTTTGCATTTCCACCGCACAACGATGGTTTCAACGTTTTCGTTCTGGTGTAGAGGTGGTCGAAGATGCGCCACGCTCCGGAAGGCCTGTCGTCGAAAATTGCGATAAAATCGCTGAATTGGTCGAAAGAGACCGGCATAGTAGCAGCCGTAGCATCGGTCAAGAGCTGGGCATGAGTCATCAAAAATTCATTTCAATTTCAATACAAAAAAAAAATTCAATAAAAATACCGCAAGACCCATTATATATGTATACAGATTACGGGCTTCCAAGCAAAATTAAAATTTTTTTCAACTCTTCCAAATTCAAAAGAAATATTTGTTTTTGAAGTACCCTCTAGTAGTTTATATTGAGGCAGTCACCAAATAATTTATACATCAGTCTTAAAACACGCAACAATTTGTAAGCTACGTATCATTTTTTACTAATATTTGTATTTTATTATCTAAAACTAATACATATAATATACAAATAAATCACAACAAATTGTTAGAAAAACCGACACACCATATATGTATATGCCAAAAAATCACTCATACGCCCTTGCTGACCAGAGCCGAGACAGCCAAAAATAATAAATCAACTTGATTCTCATGGCAAGCGGCGAACTGTGAGTTAATATTTGTCAATGAACTATGTTTGCATTGACTGTTCTTAGAATTCTATGTAGATTAATGGTCACTAAGTCGCTCGCAATTGAAAAACAAATATATTTTGCGTAAATAAAATTCTTTGCTTTGGCGTTGAGCAGCTGCTTGGCAACACAGCTGTCAGTAAAAATTGATGATTTTTTATGTGGTTTGAGAAGAATATATGAGAGCACATCTCCTTGCCACGATAGAATTGAAGCAGTTGGAAATAAATGTTTATGTCAAGAATATGCATCGATTTAATATTGGTTTGCACTTTTGAAAAGTAAAGTACTCAATAAAGTTATAGTAATAGAAATAATAATGAATTTTGATAAATTAAAAAAAAATTTAACTAATTATTGATACTTTTCAGTTAGAAAAATGCATCTTTGGAAGTACATCAAATCTTTAATATGAAATATTGAATTTCAAATGGAAAAAGTTGTGCAAATGTTAAAATATGCAAAACATAGTATGAAGAAAAATAAAACATTAATGTATTAGTTACTAAAATATTCCGCACTGATAAATTTTTCATGAAATTATGATTAAAATTTTTTAAAAGTTTTAGCAGTTTTTTTATACATTTTTGATATTTAGTTTTTTTAAACAAATATTATTTTTGTTTTTTGAAGAATTAAGATTTTTGATGGCAAGCAAATTTAAAGCATATCCGAAGACTTTTCTTGAACTTAAAGTGGGCCGATTTACCACTGCTCATTTATAGCTGTTACAAAAAGCTGGAAACATAATACCTTTTCCTTTCTGTTATGCATGTATTGGTATACTAAATATGAATCATAATATACGATTTTGCATACTAAAAAATAACATATAATGCAATTATTTCTGTTTTTTTAGTATTCAAGGCTGCAGGAGCAATATTTTTACTGTACGATTTGTTTCTTTTTGCAGTTTTAGGTATTAGTGAACTGATATGAGTAATATTTAATATAATTCTAGTTGTTTTTACTAAAATATGTAAAAAATTTAATGATAAAAATATTTTCTTTAAAACTTAAAAAATATAAATAAAATAAATTTTCCAAACTTAAACTAAAATAAAAAGTTGGAACCTTAAAAGTCTTAGAAATATTATAAGCATTTATTTTATTATCCTAGCATTCTATAAATACTCAAATAGACAAAATTTTAAAAATTTAAAAATTCAGTGAACAAATTTAAAATTAAGAAATATTATTTTTTAACTTGTTCAACAAAATATGGTGCTACGTTTTCTTACGCATATTACCAATACCATTCGCAGCTATAACAACAGATACATACTTATATTATATTATTTAAATATATAATTTGGTTTTGTTAAATTAACCATTAAGTGGAGTGAATTCCCTATTATGGCTGGTGATTTCTGAATAATATTTTATTGAAAAATTTCTAAAACATCTACATTTAGTAAAATATAATATTATTTATGCATAAAAAGCAGTAAATAATTTTAGCAACCATAATTATGCCGCGCTACTGCGCTATCCAATAATTAACCGCTCAACAGTGCGTATGAGTGATTAAAATGCTATCAGAGAAAGCTAAAATTTTGTTTATAATGAAAACCGAACTAGCAAACAAAAATTTATGAGAGGTATACGGGCAGTGAATGTTAATTTTGGGCAAAAGCCACCAAACTGCTAGTGCGACTACTACATAAATTGCAATAGGTATGCGCCTATCAATTAGCCAACATGGCGTATGCGTGACGAAATGGAAAATCATGTGCCAAAATTTGATTAAAATAAATAGATTTTAAATAAATTGTGATCATGAAAATGCTACATAAATTTGCAAAGCCATTTAAAATTTGTTTTTAACATGGCGTATGCGTTATATTTATTTAATATGCGTGAGGAAATATGGCTGTGGTCAACCTATTTAATTATCATATATGTACATATGTATACATAAATATGAATTTTTATTTGATACATATGTAGTCAGGCCTTTTGGCGTTCTTTTTGAAATATATCTAAGAACTAACACTTAAAAGAAACAACAAAATTAAATTTAAAAATTTTTGTCTTCAAAAATTAGGAAAAAAATTATATTGTAAGAAAAAAATAAAAAATAAACATATTTTATATAAATATTTTCAAAATTTAATTAACATTAAAAAAATTAACAAAATTTTGAAGTTAAATGCTTTTTGTAATCTTTTAAAACGCAATTTTGAAAAAACTTTTTCGTTGAAAGAATTAGCATTAGACAAATTTAGAAATATTAAAATTAAAAATCTATGTTTTTTTGTAATTTAAATTTAATTTTAAAGATTATAACTTTCAAAATTAAAAAAAAAGAATATATATATATTTTTTCGCTTGAAAATAACTATTTGATAAATGCTTTTATAAAATAGCTTTCATGTAGACTTTTTCAAATTATTGAAAAATAGGTTAAATGTACTTATTTAAAAATTAGCTAAATAAAAATGTGGGACAAGCCACAATATATTATAATATTACATTTCAACTTTTAATGCAACATGGCAACATCATGTCTGTAAGTCAGCTGCGCTTGTCTTACAAGCAACGCTGAAACGAATACGACACAAAACGAAACAAGAAATACATAGTTAACCGTTAGGCTTGAGGACGCCCGCTGTTAATTCTATATAGGACTACACATCATACGGTGTTATGCCACAACTACACAGAAACACATTCACACACACATACATGCATCTGTATAGTCAATCAGTCTGACATGTGGTAATTTATCAGAAATTTAACCGTTCGTATAAAATATATATTTTTTATAAATATGGATAATATGTATAAATATATTTTAAAATTTATTATTCAATGGCAGCAGCTAAACATTCATCATTGCCAATTTAATAACTGGATTATAATTTAATAAGACGGTGAAAATTAATAGATAGCATAAAAAATTTAACAAATTTGAAAAATTTTAAAGTAATCGCGCGTGGTATAGGGTGCGCAAGATTTGTTCCTTCCTGCAAAACTAGAATGCAATGCCATCTGGTTAACGCTAAAGCTGAGAGGGGACAGGAGGAGTGAAATTTACTAACTTTTCTATTTACATAACTAAACTTTGCGGTAGGCTAGACTACAGAAAAATACTGAAATAAAATCCAAATATGTATATGCCTGCAGCCAGCTGCGCATTGCTGTGTTATGCCACAACTACACAGAAACACATTCACACACACATACATGCATCTGTATAGTCAATCAGTCTGACATGTGGTAATTTGGGAAATTTAACCGCTCGTATATTCGTAAATAGGCTGTAGCTATTTCAACTCCAATTAGAGTTTTGATAGACCCCGTTGCTTATCGCGCATAACAGTGGTTAGAAGCCGCGTATATTGCCGTATATATGTTATGATTGTACATATTGACGTATGTTCTCAGAGAGCATAAATAAATTTCAACGAAATTACGTGAAATATGCCCTAATTGACGACACAATCAAAAAATATGCGCATATGATGAGAGAATTGAAATTGAACTGGCAACATAGCCAATGTAGATGGGTCTGAAAGATATATAAATATCCAAAAACTACTTTATATGCTATTGTACATAATTGAACAGTGAATAAAGTGAGTTGAAATTGCTAATTGACCGCTTAACTAATTAAAGAAATAACTATCTTAGTTAAATTTACTAACTTCTCAATAACTAAATTAATTAAATCGATGATGTTATAGAAAATAGCTAATTGAGTTGAATTACGTATTGAAAAATTAAGCCCAGCGTATCGGAAAACTATTGAATCATTAAATAATACTTTTCTAAACTAATTGTGTTTAATTAGCTAATTGAGTTATACTAACTAATTGAGTACAATTAACTAACGTAACTTAGTTTTACTAACTTCTCAATAACTAAATTAATTAAATCGATGATGGTATGGAAAATCTAGCTAATTGAGTTCAATTACGTATTGAAAAATTAAGTCCAGCGTATCGAAAAACTAATTTATTGAATCATTAAATAGTACTTTTCTAAACTAATTGAGTTTAATTAGCTAATTGAGTTATATTAACTAATTGAGTACAATTAACTAACGTAACTTAGTTTTGCGATTAACTTACGAAAAAAGATAGCAGTTCATTAATTGAGTTAAATCAATTGTGTAATTAGCTAATTGAGTTCAATTAACTCATGGAACAGTTTACAAATAAAGTCCAATTTAATATTATAATGAAACAATTAACTTTCTAAATATTTAAACAACTATTTACTAATTGAGTACTAATAACTAAATAAAAAATTAACTAATTAATTTAAATTAAGCGATTGTTAATAGAGAATAAAGTAAATAAACCACAAATTCAAAATTCATATACAACTGTAGGGTAGTTGATCGCCGGAACAAAGGTAATTCAGGATTCCATGTAGGTAGCTGTAAACTCTGCTTTTTTGTGTTTATAAGATGATTTTCAACTCAATTGTTTTAAGTAATTTTACCTTATTGGTATAATTGAACATATTGCCACAATAATGTTTCATCAATATTTGGGTGAGGAATTAAAATCTACCGCCGTGCCAGTGTATATTTTCATTAACTCAAAATTCCCTACATGGATATTTCTGGCCACCCACACTTCCAATGCTTGGAATTCACTGCCCGAACTATACAGAGACCAACATTTGCCTGTTGCCTATTAACAATTATTATTATTATTTCACAAGCCTACTGTCCGCTGTTCGTTGACGTAGCAAATTAAATTCCAGCAACAAAATAAAACGGCTATGTCCACAGCATGTCTCATATTAATTGCGCTAAGTAAATGCCAGCTGCGAAGCATACGTCCAAATGAAATTGAATAACACATGAAAGCAGATCTAATTTTTTGAATTTTGCTGTAGTTTATGAGAGCGCAGGGGAAAGAACGTGCGACGACTAACTCGTCAGCACTGCTCAAAATTATTTGTCTATGTCGAACTGTATCTGGAAGAAGGCGGATAGAAACAGCTGGATATTTCCTTCTGGGCTCCATAACTTGAGGAACCGAACGAGCTGGCTCGAATCGATAGCAGTCATAGTACTTTGACAATACATGCAACCCGTCTGGAAAGTGTTTAAGTATTTTCTGCTAGGCCACGCTTTGGGTCGTTCGAATATTCCCGGTTTTTGGTTTTGCAATGTTTTGATTAAATGTTTAACCCGAACAGTGTGTAAGACCCGAAATTTAAAGTAAGATGAGAGCAAGAGGCTGGGTTAGGATAGGTATTGGGGCTTATTTCTAATACAAAGATTATGAGGATCGTTATTGGACAGCTGTGATCTTAAAAATGTCGATCAAGTATGGTCGATGACCGGAAGTATTTGCTACACCCGCTTTCTGAAATAGATTTATTCATCCATTATGCTGTGTAATTAGTGGCTTGAGGGAATAAATGACAAAATACAAATAAACTACCTGAATACATACCTACTACCCAAAATATACGTAATAAAATAAAAGTTAATGTTTGCTCATTATGCACAAAATAAACAGTAGCATGGCTTGCAGCTAAAATTGACCCACAAATATTGCACAATGAATATTATCTAATCTCATCTATATCAACAGTACAACAAATATTGACCTGCACTTGACTCGATGAACACACACGGCACTTCAAATCAAGTGACTCTTCTCCAGACCACTAACATGTTGTGGATGTTGTTTACAATCCGCTCTGTTATTGATAAATGTATGTATGTGTGTATCCCTCAAACATTCGAGTTTTTATGGGTTGTTGCAACTACAATGTTTGGCTAAACAACCACTCAAGCAAACAGTCAACCAAACCCAAACATCATTACACCCCAAATTACTTGGTTGTTTGTATATCTGTGTGCGCTTAAAGTACATATGAGTATCCGTGTATTGTACTCACGGGTATAGATAAGTATTTTCCAAACTATATGACCAATCAAATAAGCAACATGCAACAAATTGTTCACGCACATCAACGGCGGGTTCACGCAGTAATGGAACAGTGTCTCAAACTCAATATAAAGTTTAAATTAAGTAGGAATATAAGGAGCATCCGATCTTTATGGTCTAGATATTACTAAATGACCTGCTACCATTGGCGACCTAATGCCAAGGCTCCGTCTCCTTAAAACCTTGGCAATTTGATGGATACATATCTTCCCATTATAACTAATTTAACGTTCTAGGTGTATATTGAGATGTCGTTTAATTTGCGCTGATCGAGAGAATGTTGAAACTGTCCCCATAAAATGACAGCGTCCCGGCTAAGTAGATCGTTATTTGAGTAAACGAAGTCGTCCTTATGGTGGTGCCAAGGATGTTAAGTCGGTTGGATTCGGCTGAAACCAGCCGTCAAGAGACATGGATAGCGCTGAAAAGAGAGGTAGATTTGCCAGTTCTTGCAAAAGAGTCTCAGTTACTTTCAGAGAAGGTTGGGGGACTCAAAAAAAAAAAAAACTTTAAGGATCCCGATAGGTTACTGACGTTGGATCGTTATATAGCAGCCATTTTTTCGCAGGTTGCGCAGAAATCTGAGAAAGTTCAGGGAAACAACTTATAGATTCTTCACATCATGGAAGATAACAGCGATCCTGATTACCAATTGGAAACAAAAACATTTTTATAACAGTAAAATATGCTAAACCGGAATATACCTAAATTTTTTCCTGCCAAGGAGGATCAACTCTGCAGAATTTTTCTAAAAAAAATTTGAAACGAATTTTGCCGCTACAAAAAATAAAATAACTGGATGAATGAACACAGACTTTATTTGAATTTTAATGTCGATGACTTCTAAATATCGATGATTACTAAGCCGAACATACTCAGTGTCACATAAAATAGTCAGGATCACAACAGATGTAGAGTACGAAAGAAATCGTACGAGTTCGTACTGTAGCCATTGGGTAAGAAAAAATGAGAATATGTACGAACGAGATTTTTGGTCGGCTAATCATCAGTGTAGTACCAATATTTTGGTCGAGGATCAGTGGTACACAAACTAAGAGGAAAAATACATATCCAAAATTCAATAACAGACATAGGTAAGAAAAGAGGAGTTTTTGAATGGTTCTTAAGTGGCATAGATATCCACAATATTCAAAATTTGTGGCAAAATATCATCATACATTTTATTCTAGAAAACTTCTCAGTAGAAAACCATACACAGTACCACTTGCACTTGATATACGAGCATTACATAACAATCACTTGTAGCAATATCACTTGCTCACTTGCTGCACCACTGTTTCACTTACATGTTGCATGCCACAAGTGCCACAAACCGCAAAACGTTTACGCTATCAAAAGTTTTCAAACGGAGTAACTCAAAAGTGCACCAAAATATCATATTCACATGTTTAGAAGAAATATAAAGCAAAGAAAGAGAGAGAGTGTGTGTAATAGGGTAAATACATAGTTGCATGTGGCACAACGTAAACGTGTATAAGTGTATTGTGGCAATATGAGACGTATGCACGGCGATTTCGTTGGCTATAAAATTGCTATAAAAACTTTGTTTTAGCAAGCGTCGGAGTCGTAGAACACACAAATTGTTGCAACATACTATACATAAGCATATGTGTAACTGAGCGGGTGGTTATTGAGAAGAGTCTTCTGAAAAGGGTAAAGTAGCGAATTGCTAACACTATCGCATATAGAAAGCGATCTCACCGGTCTATGCTGGCCTCATGGTGTTCATACTTCCACTATAAACTATCCTACCTTCAACACCTTACTCAACCCCGTTAAATAATAATTCAAATCAGTTTGTTGTTGGTAATGACGAAACTAAAACCAAAAAAATTACAATCATTTTCCATTTGCGGCACACGCCTCACTGCGTCGGAAACAATTTTTCTTATGCCAAGCAATTTCATTCCTTTTTAGAAATTCACACCGCTGCGTCCATATTTGATTCAGTTTTAGTGTTGGCGGGTCATCGCACACCAATGGCTCTTTGAAAAGTTTTCCATTTATCAAAGTTAGTGCCGCAATAGTGTTCTATACGTTTGTGTGTATGTATGCAGTGAAGAAACTAGTTTTATATGTGAATAAATGCATAGAAGTGCTGGATACATGTTGCTCATACGACGTGGCGCACATGTTTGTTATTAAAGACACTTGCTTGGGTCATTGACGGTGGAAAATTTAATTTGAATAGCGCAAGTTTATTAAAAAGTTTATAAAGGAGGTGTACTCCTTTTTATGTAAATTAAAAATGACAGCATTGAGACGGTATATTCCAGTATGCAACTAGTAAAATTTATTGTTTTTCTATGCAAGAAAAGTCATAAACTTTTTCGAAGAACTGTACTACCTAGAATGATCCCTAATACACCCCACACTCTACTATTTCTCAAAAATTAAACAATTCTTATATCGGGTGATTTTTTTGAGGTTAGGATTTTCATGCATTAGTATTTGACAGATCACGTGGGATTTCAGACATGGTGTCAAAGAGAAAGATGCTCAGTATGCTTTGACATTTCATCATGAATAGACTTACTAACGAGCAACGCTTGCAAATCATTGAATTTTATTACCAAAATCAGTGTTCGGTTCGAAATGTGTTTCGCGCTTTACGTCCGATTTATGGTCTACATAAACGACCAAGTGAGCAAACAATTAATGCGATTGTGACCAAGTTTCGCACTCAGTTTACTTTACATTAAACCAACCACACGAATGCGTACAGTGCGTACAGAAGAGAATATTGCGTCTGTTTCTGAGAGTGTGGCTGAAGACCGTGAAATGTCGATTCGTCGCCGTTCGCAGCAATTGGGTTTGTGTTATTCGACCCATGCACATGGAAGATTTTACGCAAAGATCTTGTGTAAAACCGTATAAAATTCGTGCAAGAACTGAAGCCGAACGATCTGCCACAACGTCGAATTTTCAGTGAACTTCGGAGAACAATTCATCTCAAGAAATGAGACCCGTAAGTTGGCAAAGATCATGCGAACAACTTTAGACTATTTTTTTGATTTCAAGTTATATAAAATAAAGTATTCCAGCTTTGGAAGACAACATTTCGAAGAAATTCGGGCTATTCCGGCCGAAATGCTCGAAAAAGTTGCCCAAAATTGGACTTTCCGAATGGACCACCTAAGACGCAGCCGCGGTCAATATTTAAATGAAATTATCTTCAAAAAGTAAATCAGTCATGAACCAATCTAACGTTTCAAATAAAGAACCGATGAGATTTTGCAAATTTTATGTGTTTTTTTTTTTTAAAAAAGTATCAAGCTCTGATAGCTAAAAAATCACCCGATATTAACCACATATTTTTATAAAGCAAAAGTCTGAAAAAAGCTGTTCGATGGTAGAATATCAATTTTCTGGGCATTTGCTAGCATCAGATGTAGTTATCAAGACCCAAAAATTTAAAAATTGTAGTGGTCAATATAATCAGATAACACTTGAATGCCAAACTAAATCGGTAAAGATAAACGACCGTTTCCATGACAGTCATGTTCAGTATTCTGGAGCGTAACCGGATTTTATCAAATCAAGGTCTGTCAACTAGACACCACTCCACGAAATTACTTCAGGAATCTATTAAGCCGTTATTATAACAATAATAACTGGAGATAGATCTGTTAATAGAAAAATTCTAGAATTATTATGTACGAAAAGGGTGGACAACTTTCTTAATCAGCTTCATAATAATTACAAACCTACAAGACATTGTAACTAGTTTAGAGAACGTAAATATTTTTAATGGAAATTTTAGCTTAAACTATTTATTCCTTTTTATCCCCATGAAAATTAAGTAACTTTTTCCAGATCCTGATACTGGTCTTAGTTTTATTCAAGAACCACATTTTCGCTTTTCAGATACCAACAAAGACTATCGAATTTACCATATTGTAAGCTTCGCAAAATATTTATTCTAGTTAAAATTTTCACAACAGTCAACAGAATTTTCATTAAAAGTCCCCAAACCGTGGTTGCAATTAATCAAGGCTAAAAATTGCAATCAGTAATGTTTGGAGTCTTTGACATGTTCACATCGTACTTCAAATCAATCAACCTTGGTATTGATAGAGTACAACAACCATTTATAAAGTGTATGCCATAACGACTATGCAAACTGACTTGTTGTACAACATGATCTGTAGATTACAACTATAAGCTGAAACTAAGAAATATCTGGTAATATCGGCTTGATCCGTTCTGAACCAATGTTACTTAATCTGATATGATAGTATATTAGTATAAACAATAGCTTTATACTAACAGCAGCCATATTTTGACAGGTAAAGATATACGCTTCGGATTGTCAAAAAATTATAGAAAGTGGAGATCAGGTAGCAGTAAGCCCACGCATATAACAAAAGTGCATTAAAAAGACTAAATATAAGCCACTTATATAAACAATACCTAATTAATATAATAAACATAGGCACTAGTTGGGAATTGAATATTACTAAATCGATCGAGTACATTGCAATGAACCAAAGTTCAGTTTCAGAAGGTGTCTAAGAAGTGGCAGACGAAGTGGAATTAGAGTATCGCAAAACAAAACAAATACAAATTTATGTTCGGGTTCGAACTAGAACCGATTCGATTTAGGCCTTAAACAATCTCAAACTGAGAAACTAACTATTCGGTTAGTAATTACGGTTAATGTTCCATCAGCGGATGAAATTTATGTATTTATGCGAGCTTAGTTCCATATATTCCTAGGTAACTTAACTAATCGGTTAGTCCTTTCGTATAATATTCCATCGGTGGATGAAAAATTTAATATTTTTATTCGAAAATTTTGCGTAAAATTAATATTAGTTAACTATTTGCTGTAATGCCATATATTTCCAGATCAAGCAAACCATAAAAATTCAACATCGAAACATCGGAAGACGTGTTCATTAGTCGTTTTTTTTTTCAATCAAAATAATTTCCTCAACGAAAGCCACGAAGAAGAAAAGGATTTCAAAACTAGCAAAGAAGATAGCAAAATGTACAACAACAAAATGACAATAGTTGCGAAGTAGATAAACTTGCAAAAAAAACAAAAGCTTTAGCTAATAAAAAACGAAGCGAACTTGAAACCGCCATAAAACACCACTACCAGCATAGCACAAAGAGAAAACAGCAACAGCGATGACAACACAGAATGAGTTCAAACCTCCAGCAACACCATCAAACAACTTATACAACAACAAACATTAAATAGCTTCTCCTCCGAAATATTTTCGCAACACCCATCATACACAGCAAGCTCACTACAATAGAAAAACACAACGCCCGCGACTGCATCAAAGTTTCTGCGGATGCCTCAGTATCCACCACTTATCCCCTACGCTAACTTCTGCTGTTATATCGAAGCTGCTATCCTCTCACAGTCTAACTGAATTTCTTATCGTACAACGCTTTCAACAGTCCAAATTACGCGCAATGGCGGCGACGTCACGAAGAAAAGTGCAGTCATAGATACAGTTATATGTGCATTTATACGCTTGGGTACCGTTATTTGCAGATATACCATATACTATATAGATACAGTCATAACGGTATGTATATACTTATTCAAAAACTGAATGCATTAGGCCAACAACTTCGCGATCATATGGCACAATTGAAAAGTTTCTTAACGCGCGGCGCGGTTAGCGTTCAACATCCCGCTTGCTTTGGTATGCACGACATCACGCCGAACCTTAACATTGCTCATGGCTCAATTGCATCCACACCCTGCTGTCTTCTTCTCTATTTGTTACGGTCTTGTTGCAAGCGTCTTGATACTGAGTTAACCAGCGTGTTGCAAGCGGTTCAAGTGTATGTTTGTATGTAGTTCGAACCTGCTGATGATAGTGTCGCCAGTGCGCACGTCCCGTCCACACGTGCTGTCGCTTAGCCATTGTTTAATGGTCACATTAAAATGCCTGGACGCCTTCGCAAGCAGTTGGCGCGTTGGGTGGGGCGCAGTTGCAAAATGACTGTCGCGTATTGCTGAAGGCCCACGTCGCCAAGTTTTTCTTGAGTTAAATGACTTTTTCGCTGTTCGTTGACTTCTTCCACTGCCTTGCTCTCTTCTTTTTCTCTCTTTCCAGCGGGTGAGCGCTTTGTTCGCTTTATATCCTTGGTGGCGCCTCTGTTATGTTTCCCTCAGTTTTCAACGTTAAAATTTGCAGAACCTTGCTTTCAACCGAAAAGACGAAATGTGCGAACTATTTGATAAAAAATAGCAAAAAGTAGCAAGAAACATTAACTTCAGCTGCAATGAAGCTGTAATTCCCTTCATAAATGCAATATATATATTTTTTAATTTTAATTTTGAATGGTTTGGACAATTTTCATGGATAATAATGCCTGCTAAATTTCATGTTTCAATGTTTCTGAACCAACTTCTGGGTTGTAGTTTTTCTATTTTATTTTGTGAGCGAAGTTGGCTCCGCCTGTTAATTTTTTAAACCACATTCCTGAGTGGCATTTCTTATCCCTTCTATAGCAACCGATATCTAGGATATCATAAAAAATTATGTGAAATATAGTTAGCTGACATCGAAATGTATTGTGTATGTATTTTATAGTTTCAGTGATTAATTTTCTAATAATGTGATATGAAAACAATTCCTTGTTATTGTTGGTGTTATATTTGTTGCCACCAGATACATCAGAGTATCCGCTCCTCTGTTTTAGTGAAGAATTGGTAACTACGCCGTCAGATGGTGAACTTATATCGCGCTCAAATTACAACAAAAGCAACCATGGTGCTTGCAAAACAGCTGCAGTCTCTCCTGTCATTAGCGCCAAGGCTTACAGCAAGCTTATGATCACGTTTACACGCCCACTGAATATTTTATTAAAATAATTTCGCCGCTAATTTCACTGACGCCCCCAACATCACCGATCTCCGTACCTCTCACAGTTTCTCAAACCTTCAATAACAGTTTGCCTAACTGATAGCTTGTTTGCCGGTCCTGGTTGTACTGATTGCATGTTGACCTGATTGCAATGCCTGAGGACTGGGTTGGTCTGTGCACCGCTCGTTAATTCTCTTCTCTCCTGCTTTCTTCAGTACAACGCCATTGTGGAGCCTGTAATTGAAGAGATTTTTCGATTGCCTGTCATTGCACTACAGCTTTATTAATACAAATTCATTAAAATATCCAAAAATATATTCCGCTCGCTCTGAATCACTTTGCCGCCGGAAGCGATTTCATGGAAAATCTAGAATCTAGAATACCAAAATTTCAACAATAGTAAAAAAGCGTAAATTTTTTCAGTCACGAGAGAGTTGCTGCTTCACTCAGAATTCAAAGCCAAATCCAGCAAAGCTTTTCTCCCAAGCTCGAAGGTTTCGACAGACTAGCGGATTAAGACCCCTTATTCTAATAATAAATATATACGTATATACAGGAGAAATGATCACTATGAGGAAGCGGAAACGAATACCCGGAGCTTTAAGATTATTACGGATTCTGTGGCTCGTGTGAATGACCTAAGATAATAAATAGACCTAACCAGCTGAAGCCTGAAGTTTAAGAACATTTTCGAGGCAGCCCCGTTTCTTTCTAAGAACTTTGACTCACAGGAGTGTTTGGTTTGTGCACGAACATAGGTCATAGGGACGGTGACGGCCAAAAAATTGCGTAAATATTATTAAGGCATCGGTTTGTAAAAACCAGTAGCTTTTGGAGGTCAGAGGCTACGGTAATTCATGTATCGCAGCAATATGGAAGTGAGAACTTAAAACTGGAGTTGATAATTTTTATTTTGTTACGAAGCCACCAAAAGCTTGATTGGCCTATTTTGAATGTTTGATGATGTCTCTCGTTGGTTCTCCAGAAGACAGAAGAATTTCACATTTTCAAGCCCTTTACCATCGGCTTGGATGAGTAGATCTCACATCTGAGGGTCATTCAAACACATAACATGATAGGCCATTTTATGCTCCTCAAAGTACAGCACGTGCGACCGTCTACAACCGTTCGCTTCTAAACTCACTTCTGTTAAATTTTTCTGGGCACTTCTGCTTGTCTTCACATACACCTGTCCCTATGTAAGTATCTTAACTCGTACACATGCATTTGCTACAGATTCATAAGTGCGACAGGTCGTGATTTACGACCCACTTGTCGAGTCAAGCGTCGGGTAAACAAGATTAAATGCAGGACAAGCGACTTTTCGGCACCATGACAAGGATGATGCCTGGCAATTGGTTTGCGCACTTTGTTATTTATGAGAGTGGCTAACTGCTAGTAAAGCTCTTTGCATGTAGTTGTTACCGTTGTGATTGTGTGTTAACAGACATTACACTCGGAGAGCTTGTGCTTAGTTCCCATTATCGTTTTGTAATTATTGCTGGAGCTTTAAACACGTTTTTGGACGCAATATGCTTGGGTTTTGTAAGGCGATGAACTCTTGGGAGTTAAGAGAAGAATATTCTGGTTGGCAAAAACTCTTCTGCTGTTTTTTTATATGCAGTTAATATACAGAATTTACTAGAAGTTGTTTATGGTTGCAAACGGCTGCTTGCATCTTGCCAACATTAGCATAGTTCTTGATATTATCTTTGTTGTTGCACATTCCTAATATGCTGATACTTTGACTTATGTTGTGGCCACCAGCAAGCAAACAACTGCTTTGAAACTTCACTGGTAGAAATGGTAGCTAATGAGAGGTTGGGCTATTGAAGTGAGAGAAGAGGGAGCTCTTTGTAAGTCTGTAAAAAAAAGGTTTCCAAACTCCCAAATTAAAAAATGAAGAAAATATAAGTGCAATAGTAAGAAATGTATCTTTTTGTTCCGAGCCAACACTTCGAGGTATGTGTTTGTTCAACGAGAGATCAAGTTTCTACTCAATTGTTACTCTTCTTATATCATTTATATTTGAGCTAAAACCATTCCAAAACAAAATTCTAATATATTAAATATATTCCATTTTCTAATCCCGAAAAATTGGAAATGTTTTCTCCTAAAATCCCGAATGCGACAAAGTGCATAGTTAAATAATTTCAGGACTGTTTTTCCAATCCCGAAAATGAAAAGTGCTTTTTATAGAATCTCGAAATTTCGAGACTGCTTTGTTTCGAATCCCAAAAACGGAACGTTTTTCCAAGGTACATATATATTATATATAGAATACCGAACATTTGTTGGGGCCGACATCGGAAAGTTTCATTATGAATATATTGGTTGTCAAAAAAGTCTTGCGGTATTTGCGCTAGTTGGCGCTGAAAGCGCGTAGTTCTAGTTTCATTCGTCGCATCGGGTCATGCTATACCTTTTTAGAAAGCTCATTTCACGCGCTAACACGTGTTTGATTGATCGTTTCTTTTACATAAGTCGTTCGTGAGTTATAGCGTCGCAAACATGGAGCAAAATAAAGAGAAAATACGGCATATTTTACAGTACTACTACGATAAAGGCAAAAATGCATCTCAAGCCGCCAATAAAATTTGTGCAGTTTATGGACCCGATACAGTTTCCATTTCCACCGCACAACGATGGTTTCAACGTTTTCGTTCTGGTGTAGAAGTGGTCGAAGATGCGCCACGCTCCGGAAGGCCTGTCGTCGAAAATTGCGATAAAATCGCTGAATTGGTCGAAAGAGACCGGCATAGTAGCAGCCGTAGCATCAGGCAAGAACTGGGCATGAGTC
Source organism: Bactrocera neohumeralis (assembly GCF_024586455.1). NCBI lineage: Eukaryota > Metazoa > Arthropoda > Insecta > Diptera > Tephritidae > Bactrocera > Bactrocera neohumeralis. Next base: position 67,071,358 of record NC_065923.1, on the reverse strand, counting down.
ATCAAAAATTCATTTCAATTTCAATAAAAAAAAAAAATTCAATAAAAATACCGCAAAACTTTTTTGACAACCCATTATTTTATTCAAGCATATGTTACAGATGTATAAGTATTGTGTCCCCAAACTTGGGTGTCTCAAAATTTTCAAAAAAACAAAACCTTTTAATTACTAACATATTTTATGCATGTATAAGTAATAGATGTGTTTTTACAAAATCGGCAATTTCGGGGCAGTTGTTTCAAACCATGATATACAAAAACGAAGGTTTTTTTAATTATTGATATATTCTATTAAAGCAAGAATTAAGATCTATATATACCGTATATAGTTATAGAGTCCCGAAATTTCGGGACTGATTTTTTTGAATCCCGAAAACAAGGTCCCTAAAATTATACTAAGGACACCAGAAAAACACCAAAAAAAGGCATGAAAAAAGCTTCAAAGGAGCAGATGAAAACATGCGAAAATAAGCTTGCTCAGGCTAATATTACTGAGAGAACTCCTATGAGACGCTGCATTTAAATGGAAACACAAACGCTTGACCTGCCTACCATTTGGCATGCTGCACAAAATTGGTATGAGTTATTTATGGACATATGCATATGGACGTATGTATGCAGAGGCGTGCAACAAGCTGCATATTCGCAAACCTGCCACATGCTCAGCTTATGTGTGAAGAAATTTACTAGCACTCACATGCCAATTTGCTTAAGCATATACTCCAGTGCACAAAAGCATACAAACATACATAAATAAATAAATGCTTAAGCAAATGTATGCATACGCATGAAATAAACATACTGTATGTATGCGTGTGTGTACCGGTCATTCCAGCGTGCATATAATCAGCAACAGCTGTTCAGGTCAAGCACGAACTTACACACACTTATATATGTATGTAAGCATGTTACGGTGATACTTAGCATGTACCGAAATAATTGTTATTGTTTTTGACAATTGCTGTAGGTGAATTTACCAAAAGCTTGTTGCAGATGATATGGCAAGCAATGTGCTCATATCGGCTGGCTTTATTGTTGTACTTATTGTAGTGACACATTTGGAGACAGGCTACACGATTGTGACTGTAGCTAGCTCAAGGAAAATTTCAACGTTAATGCTTGTGCAAGTTGAGATGTTTGAGTGTGTGTGTGCTGGTGGAAGTGAATTTGTGCAGCATTTGCGTGAGTTTTCCGCCTAATTTAGTCAAGCTAAATTTATTGTGCTCATACGAATGCTTATTTATACATATAGGCGTCTCAAATGTTAAATGAATTAAACAAAATTTATATTTTTTAGCACAAATTTTTGTTTTTGGTAGGTAAGAAGTAAACATTAGTGGAAATACATGCAATATTTGGAAAATTTCTTGACGCTCTACTTTTATAAAAAAATAGTTTTAAATTTTTTTAAATTTGTTTACAGTTTTTAAAAACATTTTTTTTTAAATTTTTGGGGTCTTTATATACTCCTTAAAAATATTTTCGACAGCTACTTTTAAAATTTTCGAAATTTTGGAGGAAAGTTTTGAAAGCAAAAAATTGTGTTTGAAAGATACAATATTTACAAAATTTTTACATGTTTGTGATATAATCAGAATTTCTCAACTTTAAAATTTCTGGAAAAGATTAGAAAAAAATTTCATTTTGGAAATATCTTTAAGTTTATAGAAATTTTTTATATTTTTTTTTAAATAATTTTAGACAAAATTCTTTGAAAAAATGTGGGAAAAAAGGTTAATTTTTTGGAACAAAATTTTGATCTTTAAAAATATTTTTGCAAAGCCAAAAAGGCGAATTTTCAAAATTTTGGTGGAATTAAAAAACGAATACATAAATATATATATGTACACTAGAGGACCCGCCCATGTTTTACTGTGGCTGATACATAGGTAGTACTACTAATACCATCTTTATGATTTCTATTAGTTAGATTATAAATATTAGTTAAGGAATAATCGCATTTTTGGTGAAGCAACAAAAATGAATCAAAAAGCATTTCGTGCGTTAAGAAAGAATTGGTTTTTGGGGTAAAAATACTATTGAATTTGGGCTGTGCATCAGTGAAATCAATCGAGTCCAATCGATTGTCAGCCTGGGGACTTGCAATGCATCGAAAAAATTACTGTATATCTCAAATTTTAATAGATCTTTTTATCAACAGTTCAGTTATGCCGCAATTTTTTTATGCCAGATCTTTTGCAATTTATTACTTAAGAACGAACAACTCTTTCCACGTTATGAAAACTTGTCCACAGATGTCGCCTTTCACTTTGGCATCGTTTTGTTTATTGCACGTTTACGCCAATTTAAGGTTTGAATATTGGATACTGCGATGGTAGCGCAATCTATCGGTCAAGCATTCTAAAATTAGCAATTGATTACAAATGAAAAATTAATTAAAATAACATTTTCCAGTGGACCAAATTGTGAATCTAAACCATTCTCGAATCTCCTTGAACACACAAAAAAAATTTCATCAAAACCGGTCCAGCCGTTTAGGAGCAGTTCAATTACAAACACACGTTTCAGATGATTTATATATACATATGTGTGTATATATGTTATATAAAATATATATATACATCCTGTGTGCTTAGAAAAATTTGTAGAAAATTATTTTACATTTTTAAAATTTTTTTATAATTTTGAATAAAATTTTTGGAAGGCCAATTTTGAAAAAATATTAAATATGTGTATGTATGGGAGAATTTTTTTTAATAGTCAATAATTTGTTTGTCAAAATTTTTGAAAAGTCAGTTTTTATATATTTTGAAAATATTTAAATTTCTGTAGAAAATTTCCGTAATTAATAACAGATCTACTGAGGCAATTTGGGCTATGGAAAGTATTGAAGTCATGTAAAATATTTAGAAAGGTTACTCATACCTTTGTTTTTTGTCGGTCTATTGAGTAAGCAGCTTAAACGGCGAAAAGGTTGAGCTTTGGTGTAATAATCGGAACATTGATTTGGCAATGAATTAATTTTTTTTGGAAAGTGATGCTGTCATCGATATAATTTCGATAATAGTATTTTGGAATATTTAACATTTTAATAGAAACAACAAAAAAAATTATGTATAACCACACAAATTTCTTTTAGCTTCTCTGACTTTGTGCTACTGGGGATAGAGAATTATTAGTTTACTTTTTTTTAAGATGTTTGGTTACAAATTTTTTCTTTCTTTTGGGGTGTATAAATTTTCGTACACTTTTCATTATTTTTGATTAAACTTATGGTGCTTGATTGATTTTAATAGGAGTGTTAATATTTTCTCTTTATTATTAATACATATGTACTTTATATTTACGTACTTATAATTTTTGCAAACGAATTTTTGCTTTTTTTTGTAGCCTTTTCAACGTTTACTTTAAATACATTTTTTACTGCAATTTTCAATAATTTAACTTGGAGCCTCTTTCAGTATGCCCACTTGCCGGATTTCGCCTGTTTCGTTGTTCTTCGCAATTATTGCAGAATTTCGCCGCTAACAATTGTGTAATTTTCGCTAGCATGCGTCGAATCAATTGGCGCTTGTTTGCTTAAATGCGTGAGCGTCTGACTATATTGACGTATTCGTATGAATGTATATGCCACCGAGAATGTGATTTTTCAATACACTTTTGTTGTTGTTCACTTGCCTGCTTTTATTATTAGTGAAGGATTTTTACAAACCAATTTTAATTGTTGCACGTATGAATGCCAACGATCCAGCCAACAGTGGTGTTACATGCCAAGAGTTGCATGTTTATGCAGCAGCAGCAGAAATCAACACAAACATTGCGGTATAACCAGAAGAGCTGACCATATTGGTAGGCTGATTTTATTTACGCAACACACTCACAGGGTTGCCACAATTATTTTTCCATACATTTTATTAAACGGTATTAAGGCTGCAAATGATAAAAGCAAGAAAAAAGTTAACTTTGGTCAGACGGAAGCTATATACAAGTATATACCTTCACAAATTAAAAGTTTCCATAAAAAACTTGACTTTGTTTAGTCAGTTTGTATGGGAGCCACACGCTCCAATGGACCGATCTCAACAATTTTTTTGGAAATTGTAGGGTTGCCTAGAACAATAATGTATGCCAAATTTTGTGAAGATATGTATTCAAATAAAAAATTTTGCAATGTAAGGATTTTAATTTGATTGATCAGTATGTACGTAGTATGTTCAGTTTGTATGCCAGTTATATGCTATATTGGTCCGATATCAGCGAAAGTGCTAACTTTTTGAAAAGCAAAGAACCTGTACAAAATTTCATACTGATAGCTCAAAACCTGACGACTAGTTTATACCGCTCGCATCGGTGATGATTTATATATGTATGTATATACTCTATAAGCTCTCCGACGTTTCTTTCTGAGTGTTGCAAATTTCGTGTCAAACTTTATATACTTCTGTTCAGGGTATAAAAATTCCCTAGGGTTACGCCAAAAATAAGACTGAAATAATTATAAAAGCAAAATAATCCCACACGTCAGCTTGCTATAAGCTCGAAAATCCCATGGCGTCAGCCACACCATTAATTGCAACAATTTGCTGCAATGAAAGCTTTGCAAAGTGGCCGTGTTGGAATACCACACCACGCGCTTATACGTACAACAAACGCATAACTACATTTTCACACACATATATAGATATTTATATATAAAGTGAGATGTGTGTGCGTAAATGCAGTGCCACACACATGTGTATAGTTCACTCTTTATTTGTATAGCGCTTACTGTGGCTGCGCTTGCCGTTTGTCAACTTTCAGCCTTTTTCATAGGCCCTCGGCGGCGCCCCTCACCTTGTCGTGTCATCATTCATGCAACTGAAATGCTTTTTGCTGACGCAAATTTGCCACAATTTTTCGCTTCGCAATGAAATTTGTCTTGCCCTTCCCCCACATGACAATTAATTGTTTTTATTTTGTTGGTTGCACTTTTGTTTTTGTTTTTATTTTCTTTGTTTTGTATTTATTTCATTTTTATTGTCGTTTTTGCTCTTGCTTTCGCATTGCTTTTTGTTATATTTTGTGCCCTCTTTATTGCACTCGCTATTACACACTATGAATTGCATTTAAATTTCACTGATTTATGTGCGCTTTTTCCGATTCAATAACTGCTTGCTGTCGCACCTTTTTTTCCTATGAATTATTAAAAATTTGTATGTCCTTACGTTTTTTCCTGCATAATTTATTGCCTTTACTTCAGTTGGGATTTTCAACTAATTTTTCGATCTTACAACACAATTTCAGGCTAATTACAATAATAAATTTGATTTAGTTTTTTTCTTTCGAACTAACTGTGTTGCACCGTTTTATTTCTGTTATTATTTAATTTATTAAATTTTTTGCTTCATCAGTTTTAGTATAAATGTATGCGCTACTGTCTGAAACTGTCTGATGAAAAGGATCATGGTGAACTTTTACTACTAAAGGCTAAGTACTTGTTGCAAAAAACCTTTTTTATGAAAATATCCTTCTTCCTTTTTTGATTATTTTATCTAATCAAGTTCTTTTTGAGAGATTGAATCAAAAAGAAAGTAATTTCTTCGTTTAACTAAATTAGCCTTGAATTCAAAATCATTCCCTTCATAGCAATCCACTTCCCTTGAAATGCAGTTTTGCAGCTTTTGCCAGTCCTTGAAACAGTCGGAATAATTTTTTCCTGCATAGCCTTCAAGATGTTGTTCTATCCGGCTTTACCTCCTAATTCGTATCAAGATGACGTCCCTGCATTGGCCTTTGTGTTTGCTGTATAGCCAGCTGTCAGAATGCTCGACCGAATTTAAAGAGATAATCTTTAAAAAACAAATGACGTAGAATGTTTTTTCTAATCATAACAAATAATCCCCAATAAATTTAAAGTATCTGTGTTTTTTCTTTTAAAAGGTAAGGAACCTTGAAATGCATCACCCCTTAGACATATCGAAAAAACCAACTCGACTTTGAACACTCGTAGCATTTTATAAGTCAGAGTGTAGTAAAATATGTACGCAGATAAATCAGTGAGCTGTTTCCGTTGTAATTGAGAATAAACATATGTACATACTGATGTTAGAGCTGGAACATAATAAGAACCCATTTGTTTTGAAACTAGATGATATTAAACTAGTTGAGAATTGTGGCATTTTTACGTTAGAAAACTTAGCATGATGGCAATGACGATTTATTTATTATATCTTGAAAGTTATCATTTCTACATTTATCGACGAGAAAATCAAATATCTTACTTCGCTGAATGTGAGATCGAAATTTGGAGAAATCCTTATAACTATCTATCTATAACTTTCTATTGTCCCCTTTGCACTTAACATTCGCAATTTTATTCCAGCTATTATGCAATAATGATTTACATTCCTTTTCATTGCTTTTTTTCTTTTTTTAGCAAATTCCTCGTTTGTTGTTCTTCTTCCCACCACTTTAATTTATAATCGAATGCGGCGGTAAATGTTATGTTTTTTTTTTAGTTTTTATTAAACATTTTACTGTTGTCGTTATTGTACGAATTCTAACGCACTCAACCTGCTCATTTCTGATGTTATAGAAAAACTTGTGATATTTTTTAGGCCTAAAACAGTAGTTTTGATCTTTCTTTCTCTCAATTGCTGTCATTTTTCTTTTGTCCTATACATTGTTCTTCTTATATGTCTCTATTCAATTTATTCTTTAACTTTTTTGCCTTTCCAAGTGTCTTCTGTTTTCACTTATTTGTCAAACACCTCTTATATCTGAGGATATTTCCAGTACTCCAAAATACCCGAACATTATAAGTTCTGCATAGTAATTATAACTGTAAAAACTAAGGCGCTAGCTCTTTTATCTCTCCCTTTCGATCGGAAGTGGACTTTTTGTCAATTTGTCTCTTTTAGCAACCTGCGATGCTGCCAACTGCCGGGTTGTGTAGCGTGAATAAGCCTATAATAATTTGACATCGTATGAAAATCAAAAGAGCATAAATTAAGTCGACGCACACTGATAATAACAATGCCAATTTGGCAAGGTGCTTAGTTAAAGCTAGACAGTAACATATATGGGAATATATTTCTAGGAACTTACTTTGAAACAGCGAATACTGAAAGCTTTGGGTACTAAAATAATGATCTTTATCAGTATTTAGGTAAATCAGGAAGAGAGAAATAAATAAACGCTCATGGAATAGATAAATTGTGAATATCGCCTGAAATGTCGCTTTTCCTGTGTTAAAAATCTTCATAAAACCTGCAAGATTCCAACTTAATGTTAAGTGAAAACCTAAACAATAACAACAATTAGTTAACAAGCAACTAAACAAACATAGATGGGAATTCATAAAACGTGGCTTAACCGGAAATTTAATGGCACCTCCGCTGCCGTCAGCACACCCCTACATATATGTATGTGTTTGTAAAGCAAGTTAGCACTATCACTGTATGTGCGTATGTATGTTTATATGTGATACAATTAGCGTATGTTATTGTCGCAAATATCATTATTGTCATTACGGTATAACTGACCGTTAAGCGACGGCAAGCAAAGCCAGCCGACTGGTAAATAAACGTGTAGCGTTGCTAAAGGAAACGTAACAACGGTATGATGTAGCAAACGACAGAACAAATATATACAAACACATTCATGTACGTCACATACTCCCAGTCCATAAAGCGCAGTACTCGGTTCGTATGCCATAGGCGCAGTGCGAAATGCCGCTTGGGCACAGACCCCAATGCGAGCCTAGACTTCTTTAGAGTAATGACTAAAGAGTAACCGTTTGCTTGATAATGCTTTTGTATACGTATATATCTGAGTGTTTGCTTGTGATTCGCGCTGCTTGGTTTATGATTCCGCCGTTTTCCGGTCACAATGTGTCTCCACCAAACAACAATACTTTAATCCTCTTACACTTTGTACTGGCTTGGCGCCCAGCATACTGACTCGTGTGTAACTGCATTTCAGCGGCGCTGAAAACGCCTCCCTTACGACTACCCACGTAGTCAACATTATCACGGACCACCCAGCACATAGATTAGCTGCGCAACTCTTTGGTCATGTGAACTCGCCATTCGCTTCATAGTATCCGCGTTTGGGTTCAAACTTTTGACTGGCTGACATAAGTTTTTTGGTACGAAGACCTCATTGGATGGCTGGCATTGCATGTACGCAACGGTACATTGTTCTACAACCCGCGCGTGGGTCACTAATTTTCGGGAGCAAAAGCAGCAGAATGTTTTCAGCTTTTCGATTTGCTACCTGTCGACTCCAGTGAGTTTTCGGAGTTTTGTAACGGAGGCAACGGCAAAAGTTTCTGCTTTCTTCGGCATCTTGCATCCTCAGACAGCTGAAGCTCGTCGTTTAGAAGCATTTCATTTTAATAATGTTTGTGAGTGTGTGAAAAAATCGCGAACAGTTTTTTAAGATCAGCGCGCCAGAAAAAATTGGCTCATACGGAATTTCATGCCGAAGAAAGAAATTGCAAAAGCGAACGAAGAAATGTTACTGTGGAATTTGATGCAGCTGAGATTTTTTCATAAGATGAAGCGGCGCAATAACAAATTGATCAGAATAACATGATTATATGGAAAGATTAAGATAAGCCGATAAAACAAAGGTAAAAGAATATGCAATAAATAACAAAACGTTGATTTTGATCAGTAAGCTTATATGCTATAGTGGTCCTTTCTGAGCTGCCTTCGACAATAATCCATGTAAAAAAAATAGATATAGTATATTAATTGAAATTTGGATACAAAATGTTGACTACTGAGCGATCTTCCGAAACACACCTTTCAAGAGGATCTCTTCGGGCGTTCCAGTGTACCAAATTGTGAATCTAAACCATCCTCGAATCTTCTGAAACACACACAAAAAATTTCATCAAAATCGGTCCAGCCGTTTAGGAGCAGCTCAATTACAAACACACGGTCGGAAGATTTATATATATAAAGATCAATACATTATTTCTAACCAAAACAGCCGTTATTTCGTAGGATGGAAAATCATGATTCATTTCTTTAAGGAATATTATTCCTTCGATAAGCTTTCCAATTGATTTCCGACCATTCAAATAAAGTTACTAGCAAGATTTTTTGTGGCTGTTGAAGGAACAAAGAAATAATTAAATTACCGATGAACTGAGGATGACATTATAAAAAATTTCGGCGATTACAGATCATTTATGCAGCTTAGAATTGTGTAACTTTCCATAAAATCAGAAGATTTTGTGCTAAATATGATAATAGTCTTCATGTGGTCCTTTTTAACAAAGGGTTTTCTAACTCGAAAATCCAAAAACATTTCTTTCAAACTCATGTGCAGGTTATTCTGAATTCCAAAAAGGTTCTTTAGGATATATAAACTCTGAAAGTAGATTTGCTGCGCACGTTTCCCAACTTATTATCAAAAATACATATTTTAAGGTAATCTGAAAAATCCAAGTCGATCGGCCCTCCCATTTTGGAGAAAGTTTTAAGACAACGAACGCACTTTTCGAAAAAAGGAGGAAGAGTTTGGGAGCCGATTGCACTATGTAAACATGTGCGTGAGCACGATACCTTAATATCTCCGAAACTATCTACCAGATAAGCTCAGGTTTTCGTCGAATATTTTTACATACATACATATATATACATTTGATATACCCTGTCCATAAAGTATCGAGAATTCTTCATTTAAATCTCCCGCTTATATGGAAAACAGGTAAATTGTTTTTCCTCGGTTTGTACAACTGTCCTTAATTTTCAAAACAAGAAGCCGTCAAACAATAGGCAAACAAGAAGATAATTTCTTTTTCAAACTTCGCATAGATGTCCAGATAAAGAAAATGCCATTTAAGTACATTGCCAGCCTGGTGAGAATGAGAAATATTTTCTACTTTTATACGGTAATTGCAATTTTGAATATTTGTGTAAATTGAGTAAATTGTTTGCTTTTACTTAAGCTGTATCCGACAACGATAACTTTCTTTAATTGAAAGTGGTGCCACAGTGAACACAGGATAGTCCGAATATGCACTTCTATATTTACTGCAAAATGTTGCGAACTCAAATAAATTTCTTATCTGTTTTAAATCTGATCGTAAGCATTTATTCTCTCTTTGTTTCTACACACAGCTCAACCATACAGTCCCAACGGCATTACATCTAGATGGAAAGCCTACAAATTTATTAATCTTTTTGATCTGTTTCATTTATTTTGACAGGCTTAGCAGCATTTTAATTAAATTGCTGCTTTACAGATACAAATACGGAAACTACCTATTTGCATGGAAGTTTAATTAATGTACAGTTACTATTTGCCGAAGGCAGCATTTGTTTGAATAATTGTACGAATTGTACAAATGAAAATACGACTAAAAAGTAATTTCAACCATTTAAGTTTTTTTCTCTATTTTTTTCTCTCTATTTACTATAAATTTTTCATTACAAAATTCCACAGTCGGGACTTGTGATGAACAAGCAAAAGGAATTTGTAAAATCGCCAAATGAGTGAATGTATGTTAATTGGCAGAGGTATGAAGGGGATAGTACCGATGTAAACGTATATATGAGCAGCCACATACCCGAGTAATAATTAAAAAGTAAGAGCGTTGAGTTATAGTGTGTGTGTCTGAATTGTCATTCAGAAGTCGAGTAGAGCTCATATAAACTGCAGAAACATGTCCATGTGTGGCTAACTATTTATTTATTTATTTATAATAATTCATATAACAAAAAGAGTTTTATTATATAAATACATAAACGCAACACTGGCTACGAGGCCTTCAGCCGTCTTGTAATTATAACTAGGTGAAAAATTCTATTTGCTAAGGGTTAGTAAAGATGTAAGTTGCTTAAATATATTTTAACAAATCGTTGGTTTTTAAGAATCTATATACAATCATCACGTTTTTTTCTGAAGGTTCACTTAGTAGTTTTATGAGATCAATGTTGCCAGAGTTGTGGGCTGTTGGGTGAAGCATCGGACAGAGTGTGAGTAAGTGTTTGATAGAAGCGGTGTCATCGCAAAGGGGGCAAATGGATGGGCTTTTACCCGATAGTAAGTGGGCGTGTGTTATGATAGTGTGTCCAATCCTTAATCGAGTATATGTCTTCATTACGCTAGTTGGAACTGTTGACGAGTAGATTATACGATTTCTGGCTGGGTTTATGACCGCGTAGTGATGTTTAAATGTTTTCCATTCGCTTGCGTTTTTTTTGATGCCTTTTGTGCTTAATAAGGCTAAGAATGTCTTGCTTGGATGAGACGTAGTATGTTAAGGCAGGAGTCCTGGCTACATTTTTCGCAGCGAGGTCTGCAAAGTGGTTGCCTGTAATACCAGCATGGCCAGGTATCCACATTACTTGGATTTTCTGAGGGGCAACAATGACCGCGTCCCTGATAACTTCTATTATGGGATTACGATTGGAAGGAGACGTTATTGCAGACATACACGATTTGCTGTCTGTTTAGATGAGGAACTTTCCTTTAGATTCCACTTCAGCAAATGTTTGTTGAAAGTCTTCGTTTGGTGTGTTTTGCTTGGACAAAAACATAAGCTTATTCTGTAGTATTTTATCATTGATCAGACAGTTTGTTGAAAGATGTTTGGTGTGTTTTGCTTGAAAAAACATTTGCTGTGTTGAGCGTAACGTAAAATATTATTTTCTGCAGCGAAACTTAAGCATCTCGAAATAGCCGATTGTATTCTTGGAATTTTTCTTTTTTTCGTGGCATGGGTGATAGTTGTATTTAGTAATGGGTTGGTGTTCTCAGCCGTTTTCGCAAGAATTTGAAGCGAAGAATCTAACTATTAGAAAACTTCGTTGCTGTAAATTAATATGTAACTATTTTTGTGGCAATGCACTGCATTCGATATGTCATGCAGCAAGTCACATTGTTAAAAAAGCTCAAATGTTGTGAGTGCAAATATTTAGTCAAAAAACCGAAAATTATGTCTCAGGGTTATTGAGTGTGTAGGCATTTGTAAGATAAACTCTGTATGTGGAAAAATTTATTTGTTTTATTTGGCATAGCGTTCACAGGATATAGATAATGGAGTTAAGTATTATATACTACTGTGATTAAATTGACAGGTGAATTTTTAATTTATACTCCGCGTATTTTTCGAATCAGTAAACTTTTTTCTGTGTGTTTGTCAAAATATTCATTAGTATTTGAGATTGATTGAAAGATGAGGAATGCACCGCGACCTTTGGTTTATTGTGCCCTAGTATTTAAGATACGCGTCATTTTGTTAGGCTCTAATAGAGAATTCTTCGATTTTTACAATATCTGAATTTATTGAAAAAAGAAGGGAGACACCATTTCAACTAATTTCGTGCCGCAACCATGCATTCGCCTGATTTACCTTCGTAACTTCTGGCTATTCAGCAAATTCACACGACCACTCCAAGCGCACCCTTTTGACTCAATTGAGGATATAAAAGCTGAACCAAAGAAGGCTCTGATGGCCATCACAACGGAGGATTTTTCCAAGTGCTATGATGACTGGAATATTCGTTGGCATAAGTGTATTGCAGCGGGAGGGGATTACTTTGAAGGAGATGAAGTGGACAATATTAACCTTTCAATTTGATCACGGTAGTATATATATTTTTTTAATAAATAGATTAGTATTTAAGTTTTAAAAATTATCTAAATTTTATTAACATGGTAACGGCAAAGCTTACAATTAAAAATTTTTAGAATTGATTTATTTTTTTTCAGCATTGAATGATATACATAAGTAAAATGTTATAAGTAAAAAAAAATCATAATAATAATATATAAAATAAAGAAGTCTAAATATATAATTTTTTTTAATAAATAGCATTAGTTTAATATTATAAATTTAAAAAATAAATAATATTTTACCGTTGTAGTAACTTAAAAAATTAAAATTCAAAATCTTGTAGTAGAAATATATCAAAGCAGATTTACGCTTATGAATATATTTATTTCTCTTTTTATTAATACTCAAGGATTATAATCAGAAAGATGGTAATATGCAAAAATAGAATAGAATGTAGAAAGCTTGCAAATTTTATAAATATTTATGCGTAAGCAAAATTCCTCATTGATTTCTTTTACAAGCAATTTTGTATTGTGGTTTTGAGACAAAAGTTGAATTTAAATATTTGCAATTCAAGTACAAGAGAAAAAGGTTTTTTGCGAGGCAACAGACAATGCTGCATCAAAATATGTCAGCCGCAAAATGCTCGATTAAAGAAAACAATACACACGCTGACAAATATTTGTCTGCGGCAGTATACGCTTAATTATTTGCAAAATGTTGATTCTCTAAGCAAATATCAGCATACCATATATCATTTTAAGATTCACGTTTTTTTCTTATGCTTCTATCTACAACTGTACGAAGCAGATGTGAAGAAATGTATGAAATGAAAATTTTTAATAAATGAAATTTTCCCTGCAAACCAATAATTGGGATTACTTTGGCTAGATGCAAGTCTGTAGATATACATATATCTATATATATAAGCGCATGTACTTACATGTTGTTTGATATACGGATATGTATGTTGTCAGTTTGCTACAAAGTAACTTTAGCTTGTAGGCATAATATTCTTGAACTATTATAAGTAACTTGACTACTGCTGCTTATCAGTTACAGCATAATGGCACATATACATTTATAACAGTTTTCATGATTTTGCTTTACCTTTGCTTAGTGGTTCGAGCAAATTTTGAACGAAATTGGTTTGGTTACTTCTCAATGGCATCATACTCCTCAAAATCTACTACTTTCAGCAATCAGCACAAAAATCTTAAATACGTCCTATTTCTTTTACTTTCAAAAAACCGACAAAAATAAAAGCCCAATGCCAGCTCAAGCAAATTAGAGCAAAGCCGAGCAAATCAGTTTTGCCCAACTTCATGTGCGGCCCATAAGCAGAGCGAAGTATATGACTTTAGTTTTTCATAGCACTAACATACAAATGTGTTTGTGCAGACAAAGCACTTTAGTAAATCTCCACTACTACTACACTTCCTTCCATTCCTAGACACTCTTATAGCTTTGAGCTAGCTTTCCGGCTACATATAATGTGCTTAGCTTTGCACCAACAAAAAACGCTGCTGTGAGCAATTATTCTCGGTGAGTAGTTTTATGTAAAAATTGCTTTATTTTGCTTTGTGGACAGTAAGTTTATGTGTATATTCGGATAATTTCAAATTAGCATCAGTAATGGTTACGTATACGCACCGGTGCAACAAATGAATAGAAATGCAGAGCAGCTATTGTTATTGCTGTAGCTTTGTTCGCTGTGAACTGCAAGCAATATTTTAGTGAGTTCTTTAAGAAACTAACTATTGTTAGCTAGCTTAACAAGAGATCTTAAGCGACTTCAAGCACAATTATACCTTCTTTAATGGGTAAATTCGCTCAAAGACTCAACAAACTGCAGTATATAAAGCAAATTACTTTATAGAGAAATATTGTATAGAAATTTATATTAATTATAAATAGTATTTACACATTTTCATAAACTAAGTTTTCAAATTAAATAGACAACAACGTTAAGTTCGGCTGCAAAAGTTTCATAAAAAACTTGATTATGATCGGTGAGATTGTATGAGAGCTATATGCTATAATGGTCAGATCTAAACAATTTATTAGGGGATTTAGCGCTATATTGGGCAATAATCCATTCCAAGTTTTAAGTTACCTCGTAAAATTTTTCATACAAGCATTTGATTTTGATAGATCAGTTTGTTTGACAGCAATATGCTAAATTCATCCGATTTGAACAATTTCTTCGGAAATGGTATTTTTATCTTAAACAATAACTTGCGCTAAATTCGTGAAGATATTTCTTTAAATAAAATAGTTTTCACACAGGGGGATGACTTCAATCGATCCGTTTGTATAACAGATCATGTATACTTTTTATTTAATACTTTTAATACTTTTCATAACAACAACTACAAAAAGTACCGAGATTGCACCGAAATGCCAAAACGCAGTCCAACAATCAAATGTCGTCACTTTGATTTCCCTTCGTTCCTTCATTACGTGCTACTTTGCAATATGCTTGTCAGCTGCTTCCTGTCACGTAGTCAATGCCTTACAGTTAGCACTCATCTGTTTTGCACAAACGTAGCTTTCTGTACACTCTAACTTTGCGATGACTTTGACCAGTTGTATTTATGCGCTTACTAGACTAAAATTTCATTTCCGGTTGTTGAATTCAGACCTTCATCACATCACATCATCGTCAACGTGATGCCATTTGCAGTCTGTGGAACACATACTTACTTCGTATGTATGTACAGTTCTAGCTGACAGCTACAGCTTATATGCTCACAGCTAAAATCACATCTAGGTTTTTGTGATTTGTTCCTGCAAATGTTGCATTTCGGGCACAAAAGGAGACTAAAAATACAAAACACGGGTGCAGCTGTCAGGTGCTTGACGCACACACACTTGCTGCTATTGCATGACTTATGTTGCAACTATGTCGGAGGTAAAGCTATAACTCATACATAAGTATATATGTATACCTTATATATATATATATATGTACTTGTGTCAGTCGTCCTGCACTTTATGTTCTAATTTGACGGAACTCTCGCCATTGCGAGAAGACATTGTGAAACATTTAAAATATTTGCATGGTATATACATGAAATATCGTGAAATGGACGCATTCAGGTAAGCTTTTGCAAGGCTGAGGTTGCCACATCTCCTCAGGCAAAACTAACAAAGTGGTTGAAATTTATTTCAGTCCCTTCAACAATTTTGCAGGCTTAAACGCTTGTCGATTGTGAGATTCCTTTCGATCGATAATTTAAGTATAGAGCGGTGTTTCCTGCTAACTTAGTAGCATCCGTTCGATCAATATACAAATCATCTTCATTACCTTTATGCTAAAGGCAGTCTTACTTGCACCTGTACCATTCTCAATTTATTACAAGTGGATCATTGTCTTAGAGCTTCAGCAAAAGACTATCTTCCGACGGATTTTCGCATAGAAAATGTCAACTCCATGACATGGATAATTACTACTGCTATGGATAATTTACATAGCCCTATCTTATAAGCACAGTTCGTCTGCATTTAAATGTTGTTTCTCTTGACTGCAGGAGTTTAGTAGCCTTATGCGCACTGTACATATCTTAGGCTGCTTGCCACAACATGCTTTCAATGCAACATACAAGCTTAAAAATAAATAATATTTTCGCTAGTTGGCGCTGAAAGCGCGTAGTTCTAGTTTTACCTTTTAGACCTGGGACGCGCTAACGTGTTTGATTGATTGTCGTTTCTTTTTACATAAGTCGTTCGTGAGTTATAGCGTCGCAAACATTTAAAGGAAAATATTTGCAGTGGACAATTCAGCAATAAAATGTGTGCTTTATGGACCCGATACACGCTTGTAGAGGTGCCGAAGATCGTTCTCGAGAATTGCGAAAAATCTAACAAAGTGGTTGATCAAAAATTTTTCAATTTCAATAAAAAAAAAAATCCAATAAAAATACCGCAAGTTCTTTTTTGACACATGCACATATATACACAGTCACAAAAGTTTTGAGACATGCCACACATGGCATAATTATGTTATGTAATGTTATTACGTAGTGTGACTTTAATGGCCTGCCAGCGGATGTTGCATACAACAGCGCCATATGTGCGCAGCAGTAACGGTACTATTAGTATGTATGTGTTCAAAATAAATCAAATGGCAGCGGAAATCTTCTTCGGAACTACGCAGTGGAGACAAATCAAGGAAGTTTGAAATTTGTTCACATATTTAAGATATGCCAATCAAGGTGTGAGTGCTTTTTGAACATTTGTGCAATCATTGTTGTAAGTCTTCAAATTCATACGAGGTATGAGAATTAAGTAATGCGTTCCTCTTGATTTCTGCCATTCCCTTCAAAGTTTTGCCATTTTCGTGACTGGAACGCACTGGGACAATGTCCGTAATCGTCTCAAAATGGGTTCCTTTGACACACGTCTACACAAGCTAGAGCGATACTGGTATATGTAATATATCAGTGGAGAGTTTTCGCAGAGGAAACGAATTCTTTGCCACAGCTATCAAAAAATAATCATCGTCTTCACCTTCGAAAAAGACAACCATTGTGAGCTTTGGCACGACTAAGAGCACTATCATACACTCTTACAATTTTAGCGTACGTTTCGGAAGCTGTTTCGCTCAATCTGGCGCAAAATTTTATTGTGACGCGTGGCTCTTGATTTCTTTTTTCCATTTAATAAATAAAATCAGTCTCATTACTTAATTGTCAAACCTCGTACTTTCTAAATATATAAAAAAAAGTTCCATAAAAAAGCTACACATCTTATAATTTTAATAATTGAAATTTTTACATGCTGTAATTAGCAAAAATTAATGAAAATTTTTGCTTTCTACAAGTTTGCAGTTTAAGTTTAGACTTGAAAATATATATTCAAATAAAAACAAGAAAAACAAGCTTTACTCCGATCTGAATAATTTATTCGTAAATTGTTGTATTGTCTTAGAAAATAAATATTTGCCAAATTGCCAAATTCCATGAAGATATTTTGTCATGTATACAAAATTTCCGATCGAAATCGCTGGCAAACTTTGTTCAAGGTATAATTATATATCGCACAATCAATCAAATGCATATTACCCATATTCCTTATAATCTCTTTCGATTTAAAAAATTAAGTGCAGCGAATCGCTTAGAAAATATTTTTGTAAATTTCCCATGGCGGGTATAGTTTGTCTATTAGCGAAAAATACGTTGTGAAGAAAAGGACGAAGAGCTGGCACTGATACAAAATGAGTATTGTCATTTGCTTCGGTCTTTCTTGACAAATTATCTATGAAATCGTAGCTATTTAGAGTATTTTAAATTTTCTATATATTTACAACTAAACTGTGCAATTATTTACCGTAGAAAATCTTATACTGCATATATTTCTTTAATAGGCAGGCAAACAAAAAAAACCTATAGATGAATTTAACCATCGTTTTCTTTTGGGAAAGGCAAGGCTAAGTTTACAAAATAAGTATTTTTTATTTCGGTTAAATATATTAAAATATTAAAATAAAACCTAATAAATATTTTTGCACTTTAATAAAAATTTGTTGAATTCCTAGCATAGCTTCAAGCCGCCTTCATAATAAAAACAAAGATTAGCAAATAAAAGCTTAAGTAAACTAAGACATAGGAATTTCTATACACCTTGAATGTAGACTTTATTTAGTCTGAGATGATTAGAAGTCACTACTGTAGGTCCTTCATACTTTACTTTAACTCTACGCTACATCTGCAATTCTCAACATACTTACAGCCAACAGATAGAGATATGAACAAAAGGATATCTATCATAATGGATACCAATTATACGTAAATAAAAAATTAAAATATGCAACACAGGCTTTTGCCTCTAACATATCTTGATTTTAAACCCATTTCTCAAAATAATTTCTGCTTCACAATTTGCAATTAAAATTTACTCTTCAAAGGCTCTAGAAACATAAATTAATTTTACATATGAATCACATTTTAATAGCACCTAAAAATCACAAAACTAAAGTTTTCAAGTGCGTGTTTCACTTTTCACCTTTCATTTTCACTTTTCACCCAATTGCAGTTTAGCAAAGCGTTGCTCCCTCTTGCATATCACCTGTCTTTGAAAGCGCAAAATGTGCTCTGACACGCTGACAATTAAAGTTTTTGCTATTGGTGTCGATGGCAAAAATCAGAAAATTTAATTAAATCCTATTAAAGTGCAAATGTGTTGGTAAGCATTCACATGCATATGTAAATGCATGCATGCAAATATAGTTGGATGGGTGTGCGCTTTTGAAGGTATGCTAATTGTTTGAAAAAGCACAAGCATATATTGCAAAGTGAGCAAAGCTCAAATGAAACTTTTTTTTAGCACCTAATGGTATTAGGCAGCTGCAGGAAAATAAAAAAGAAACGAAAGCAAGATTTCCATAAATTTGCAATAAGTGTATGGAATGACGAATGCTTCACTTTTGATTGCTTAAGCCCTTTTTATATGAATATAAATATTTTTTCTGTTTAGTTTAATGGAAGGGTGTGTTAATTTAAAAGAAACTTCAAACATTTTATCCCAAACATTTGTTTTTAAAAATCAAATATTTTGACACACATCTACATATGTATTTACCGAATCAATTACTCACAAGATTATACGCAGTGGGCTACAAGCTACTTACCTGTAACTAGCACTGACTCGTTTAAACTATTTAAGAAGAAAAAAGTATGCAGTACAAAATTTACAACAACAATACTGATAACTAAAAGCTTATTTCATTTAAATAGTCAACACGAAACAAACGGCACTTAACATTAAATATTTATTGCGAACGGTGGAAGTTCTGGCAACGAAGAAATGTGATCAACGCGACAACAACTTTAAGTGAAAAGGTGTAAAAGTAAAAGTCGATTGGCTGTTGAAAAAAAGTTAACAAGTCGGTAAATTTCCAGGTACTCTTAGTTTTCTGCTAGCAAAAACAAATAGTGGGAAAATGAAGAAGGAATAAGAACGAATGCAGAAAAGCGTTGAAAAATTTACTTGCAACCAATATTAGCACGTTATGAATATTTAACGGGGAGTTTATGCAGATTTGTAGTGCAATTTAGCTGCGGAAGAGAAGAATTAAGTGAAAAAAGAAACAGTAAATATAATTATTTATTTTATGAAAAAAACAAATATTTTCTGCAGATGTAAATGCCCATATTTCTGAGCATGTAATTTTTACTCCTATGAAAATCCAACATTTCAATGGCATGAGCTCACTGTCGGTAATTCTTCGCAGCTAAAAGTAAACCAAAACTAATTTAAAAAGCAGTTCCTCTAAAGATTGAACCTGAATTTCACACAAAAAGTTGAAAATTTTTACAAACTTAGATGAACTAACAAAAATAAAAAATTAAGAAAAAATTGACAATAACATAAATCACAACCAAGCTGCGGGAAAAAACTAGATGGCGCAATCTTGTTGGGGAAAATATTTTTTTTGGTAAAATTTCATTTTACAATTTTGTTACTTTTACTTGTTTGTAAAACATTAAGAAAGTCACAACGAAATTTCACAAGTCACGACAGCAACTTACGTTCAAATTTCAAGGTACATGCACCAATTGAAAAACTTTTTGAGGAAACATGAAAGCGAATAAAAGTGAAAGTGGGTAAGGAAAAGAAAGAGAGAAGAACAAGTGAAAAAACAAGCCAGATAAATTGTCAAAAAAGTTAATAAAATTGACCGCTGGAGTTGTGCCGAAACTAAAGAAATGACTTTCAATATTCTGGCAATGCTCTTCTTCACAGCATTTTTATTATAGCCAGGTAACTATACACACATTTTAGAAAGAAAAATTATTTTGAAAAACTAAAAATATTTTTCGATAATTTTTCCTGTTGTGGATGCGTACTAGCGAAAAATTGAAAAAAGGTAAACATTTCTTATTCCACGCATTTTTTTAACTTACGCTACTCAACCGATGCATACGCCATAATTAAACTAAAGTGGAAGAAGGCAACAAAAAAACTTAAGAAAGCAATTTTACCTCTTTATTAATTATTATGAATGATGAAATTCACAGTTTTGTAAGAAATATATGGAATGGTTCCATTTTTCTGATCATCGTCAAACATTTTTATGACTTTTTTTTTTCGTTTGGTAAAATATTTGCACCTCAAAAAATCTATTCATACATACACACACACACACACGAACAAAAAAATTTATGAGCACATCAGTTTGGGTTTAGAAAAAAATCATAATAGACTTTTTGTAGAGCATTCAATCTAAAATATGCATGAGATTTCGCACAAATAGACATATATATGATGTGTTTGAGGTGCAAATATTTTACAGGAAAAGTCATAAAAATCCGGTGGAAATTATATACATTCGCACATAAGTTTGTGCAAGTGTTTGTACACAAGCAGCTGGGCATTTCCGGTCAACACTCAACCAGCCTGTGTCCGTGTTGCTTCAACTAAAATTATGATATTTTTAAACCAAAAAAAGTTGCAATATTAAAATGAAGGCACGCGAAAATTTATAAAATTCTACGACATTATGGTTGTATATGTTTTAGCATAGCTTTCAACTTTGCGCCTTTACTTTTCATTCGCCCAACATTTCAACACTTAGGACTTACGTGCCTAGACGTATGCCAACTAGAAGTAAATGTGGGGAAAAAATCTAAATGAAGTAAGTTATGTACAAAATAAGAAAGTCACGCTGCCAGAAATGATTCGAAATACAAAGTTCTTTAGGGAGGATTGCCACGCGACTAAAATCTTATTATTTAATTTTAATATTCTTATCAAAATTTTTAAGTAGCCTATTTTAAGTTTAGATTTTTCTATAAAATATTTTTGAAAAGGGTTGGCATCAGTACCAAATATATTATTAGTTTTATTTACTATAAAGCAAATTCGCATCGAACTTAAAAGCTTAAGCAATTATTATTTATCAGCAAATTTTTGATCAGTGTTGCCACTAGCAAAAAAAAAGTTATATATCAGACTTAAATTTAAGAGAAATTTTGCGTAAAAAATTTATAAAGTAAATAATCCCTAAAAAAGTTGTTTAAGAAGAGTTGCCACCCGACTAAAACTTTATTCATTAATTTTGATCAGCGTTGCCACCAGCAAAAAATATTTACAAGTATGTCAAATAATCAATTCAAATTAATTAAAATCGAAGACGCTTACAAAAGCTTGTAGTTGAAAATATTTTTTGAAGAGTTGCAACACGTTTAAATATTTTATGCATATTATATTTATTTAAAAAATTAATACTAAGCCAAAAAAACTGAAATGGGTTTTCAACAAAATATTTTTGAATAGGGTTGCCATCCCCGAAATGTCGTCAATGCTGTATGTTGTAGAATTTGTTGAATTGTTTCTTTACCATATTTAAGTTGATTTGTATGCCTCATATTTAAAGTGAACTTACTTAAACTGCTCCTGTCTAATAAGGCGGGAGATAGACTACAATGCTTTTCTTCGTTTCGCACTATTATTTCCAATGCACTGACTGATCTGCTTTAAACCACTTACTTTCACTCTTTTTTCCGCATTTCTTACATTTTCAAACAAATCGAAACTACTTGCTCTCAATGCGTTCACTATCATTTTCACGCCTTCTTCCTTTTTCTTTATTGATACATTTACATTTTCTCACACGCACTTTAACTTCCCGCTGCTTTGATTTGCCTACTAGAAGTATTTATATATAGCATGCTTTGCGGTCCTTGAATGGCACGCGTCTCTTTTACGTTTACGGCTTTCACCGTCCATTCAACGACGCCAATTTTCCGATCGACCAAAATTCCGACAGCCCAAAATTCAGAAAACAAAAAATTCGAATTAAATTATCCGGCAGCTAAGTTTTCGATCCACTCTTGAAGAATACATAATTTTCCAACAGAACAAGAATGCTGGAAAATACGTTGCGAGTGTATGTTGTTCTTAGCAACGCATATTATATGATCAAAAGCAGATTTGAAACAGTTCTAGTCACAAGTCCGGCAGTGACGTATAATTGATAGGAGATAATTATTTTTGAAGTGAAACTTCTATAGTATCGAGTGGTTCCTTCTCAATTTTGCGTGATTGGCCTTGGCTTATTAACCTTAACCAATCAGAAAGCAGAACGCTTTTTCTCTCTGTATGAACTAGTATGAACCACTAGGTTCACTGTTAGGCATAGCTATGCCACCTTTTACTATCTGTTATGTTTTTCATTTTGAATATTTTAATGTTTGATTATTGAGTTTTCAATACCTTTTAATTATTGTTAACAAATTAGAAAATGGGAGTACAGACGCTTGACAATAACTGCATTAATTATATATATTAATGCAAGAGAAAGACAGCTGGAACACACATGCACATGCGACAATTTCTCGTGTCGACTATGCATGTGCGTATTTTGAAGTGTGTCGTTGTTGATCATTGTTGATCGGCTTGACATTGCCGTAATATGTCGCCACGTTAATTGATATAAATTCAATTCAATTTCATTGACTTTCTAAAGAAGTTTCACTTCAATACAGTTTTCCAAAGAAACGGTATTTATAACGTTTTTATAAAAACTAGAGTCACTAAAGTTTTAAAATTTTTAATTAGCATTAAAAAAAAAAATATTTTCTCAAAAAAATTCGTTGCCCACTCATACAATTTTTTCGTTTATTAGAGTTGCGTTCCATCTCTGCAGACTTGCTCGATGTGCATGCTTTTTTACGCACCCCCCGATTCCATCACAAGCCCCCTTCCCATGACATGTGACAAAAAATGCCATTCAGCTTGTAAATTAAAATCTTCTTCATGATTCAACAACTATGCTAAATTGAATCTGTTCTTGTACTTAGATTCTGCTCCATCAGAGAAATAATATAGTTTTCCGATATTTTGTGCCCCAAAATGGTTTTTTCTCAAAGCTCCACGTTCGAGTGTAATTTCATTTTTCAAGATTTTTTTCGCCCTTTTAGTACTCTTTTGTTCGTTTTCAATGTTTTTCAATAATTGACTTAAGAGGGATTCGATTGTTATCGGAAATCTACCTTAACGATCAATTTTTTGTATGCGGAATAAACTCTCTCTCTCTCTCTCTCTCTCTCTCTTCAGTTATAAGTGTTAGGTTTATACTTTATTTTTAAGTCATGTAAACTATAAGGTGTTAGTGCTAAATCAAATTTATCTTTGCAAGTTTATTTACGTATATAAAGTACATTTCAGCGTTAAGTCAGGTATTATATGTAAGTTAGCTAAATCTTGTACATAATTTTTTTGATGCTGTTTCCACATACCGAATATTTCATGTGACATTCTATATTCAAAGTGTGATACCCTTATTTTTATAAAATATATTACTGTAATACTTCATAATGGATCTGTGATCCAATATTGCAATAAATACATAATCAATCAATCGCGCTCTCTCTCTCTCTTTTTATATTCTCCGTTTCGACAACTGCTACATTTTACAGCTATTAGGCTACCATTAAGTTATTTAGATTGTCAACATCTATTGTTCACCGCGCATATCTAATTGTTTAAATGAGTTAAGCATCTGCCCCCTCTACCCGGAAAAACAGGCGCACACTATTGCAACACATACTCATACATCACCGCACAACACAACTCACCACTCTTCTACATCAATCAACCCACTTAACGAAAAGGCTGGGCGAAAGGATGGTGAACTTATTCGTTTTGATACACCTTCCAGTTGCAACATCCATCCCGCGCGCAGCATCAACGACCGATTCTATACTGCGCCGCATGAAGACTACCTTTGGATCTGATCGACATCGTTCCCCCCGCGCCGACGTATAGCATTGCAAAACATTGGACTGTCGTTATCCACATAATTTTATAATGTATATTATATTAACATAATTATAAATATATTTTACTTTTTATAAAAACACTGGTCTTTCTTTTTAAACGCGAATGTGAGTGTAAGTGGAATAATTTAAATTGAGTAGTTGGTATTTCCCAATAAATGAATAACTTATTACATAACTACTCACTAATGAATATCCTTATTTCTGTATATATTGCAAAAGGTTGATAATTGTCGAGAATATGATACATACTTTAAGTTAACGATGAAGATATTTGTAAAAGGTTGAACGTTTTAGCTACTGGAGTTTTATCGTTTCACGGCAACTGATACAATAGAATTTTAAAAACTGAACACAATTCACATGTACGATAATTATGACTTATTATCATTCCGCTGTATTAAACTCAGACATGAGATAGTTAAATCTTTCTCTCGTCGGAGGTGCTGTATCACGTTCACTTACCATTTAAATAGTCGAAACGGCGACTATACATAATGTGTTAATCCACAAAACATCAAGTGAACTTGCAAAGCAAATTGGTACAGGATTCATTTTGATGGATGTTTAATAAGTCGGAAAAAAATAAGTCATTGAAATCATTATTATTATTCTCATTATTATCCTTTATTGTCCACGGTAAAAATGTCCAATACAAATTTATATATAATGTGTTGTGAGCCATTTTGGAATGGGTCTGATGATCGTTAAAATAGTAACGTAAAGAAAACAGCTCTGAAATGAATACATATCTAATATTAAAAAGAAATTACACAGTGCCTATATGCATTATTACATTAGAATTAGATTAGTTAGCTCTTTTGAAGAAAAATAAAAATATAAATATTTAGTGCACAAAGATTTATTACAACAAATAATTGCGTATCAAATAAATTAACAAGACAATTTGCAATAATCATGTGTGCAAGTTTGAAAATACGAAATTCAATCGAACTGCAAACTTTACAAACTATCTTTCTATGCAGAACGGTTGACAAAAATCGTTAAGATATTTTATAAAAATTGCAAACTGAAAATTCTTTCAAGTTCTTGTTTTTAGTCTCTGATAACAATTTCTTCAAAATTTGAAAGTTGTTCGTGATAAGTTTTAATATTCAATGTAAAAATAGCAAAAAATTACACTTATGGAGAAAAGTAGTCGATATATTTTTCAAAATGTGGCAACATCTTCAATCTTTTGTCTCTAGTTAACCAATTTTGTGCTAAATCGTCGATAGCCTTTGGAAACAATGCTTTGTCGGGTAAAATTAGTTTACTTTTTAAATTAGGACAAGCATTTGGATTCGTTATCCAATATCGCAAACTACTCAATGACATGAGCATGTTCACTTTCACTCGATGATTGTACAAAAGCCATGTGATATCCAATTCGGTTGTATTGTCGATGAATTTATTGTATGCTTCGATTCTACCGTTTTTCACAATATCTCGATGTGGCATGTCTTTTTCGTATTCACTCTGGATCACTTGCCTTTTGTCATTTAGAAAAACAATGTAGGCACATTTTTCGTCCCGGTAATATGCTGGCAACGAAGCGAGCAACTTATCGCGCAAGGTCTTGACCTTTGCGTTGTTTTCCAAGTCAAATGTTTTGCATTGATCATTTACAATGCAAACTTCTATGGAAGACTTTGCACTTTGACTGATAATTTCATTACACTCTGTATCACTCACTAACATCCTTTTTTCTTGACTTCGCTCAATGGCATGGTTGCTGTCTACAAAAATGTCATCCTCTGTCAGTTCCAGACTTACACGTGCAGTTGCATACTTAACATCTTCGGAGTTAAAAGTCCTGTTTATGTTTACACCATTTCTTACGAAACAAATTACGACAGACGCACAAGAATAATTGACAACAAATGTCAATAACATGGAAGATAGCAACGCAAAGTTGATTTTCATGGTAAACGATTGCAGTGTAACTTGACTGATATAATTTTAAATCGAAACTCACAACTTGATCACCGTGTCTCCAATTTATAACCAGAAAGCGATACTCGCCATGCTATACACGGACAAACAAGATGTGAGTTCCTGCTGATAATTTTGCCATGTTATGTATTTGTATGTGTTCTTACTACGAAAAGGGCATAATATCATGTCTTGACTCATATGTCTGAACAGCACGCCCACGTAATTCCCGAAATCCATATCCATGTTTTCTCTGTTGTTGAGAGACTTTGAGCTTTTAAGGCAATCGCAAAGCAGGCATACCATGAGCGTTAAATTTTTTATTCAGAGTTCTTTTTTTATATGAACTGATTGTACACTCGCACAGAGCGTGGCTGATTACAAATATTCTGTTGTGGTTTTCCGAAATCATTTGAAGGCTTTTATACAAAACATCTGAATACAATCACACAAATCAGAATAGTATATATAACCAAACGTTTACTTAACGGAGCTCAGTATCGTTTCGTCAAACGACTTGGCTTGTATTCGAGAGTTAGTGCAGGCAAAAACTTCATATAAAATGTCGTTCATAAAGTTGTCTTTTGTATTCATGGTTTTTTTGTTTTCTTTTGGTGGTAAGTGTTCATATTTATGTTATTTATTTGGAAGAAAACAAATAGTTTTGATCAGTGAAGACAAATGTCTTATTTCTTAACAAACAGAAAAGTAACCTTGAGAACAAAAAATTTTTAGAAAAATGGTTGAACGTTTACTTTGATTTACAAGAAATGGTCTTCCACAAGATAATGTCAAATAAGGATTCTGATTTTTCAAATGGGAATATTATCACCGTCGATATAAAGTTGTTAACTTTGTTGTTACTGAAACAATTGAAACGAATTTTCGATTGTTTCTTTTTAATGCGGAAATGTTAAAAAAGACCACGTTTCGTTATTGATATACACATAGATTGAATCAAAATATACACATAGTAGATATATTCAAAATTCTTTTTCGTTACAGATACGGCGACTGTTCCAACTCCTCCAACTATTCCAATTCCTGAACATTGTTCGGTCATTACGTCGCAAATATTCAAACTCTCGATTTTCGATTTGGAAGATGTCCAAACAAAATCGGCCCTTTATTTGAACGTCACTGAATTCGAAAATCAAACTGTCGGTCAATTTCTCGATTACTTGGAAAATGTACAACATATCTCCTTGAGTTCACATACTGCATCCGTAAGATCTTTGAATCCACCCAAAGATGTCTCGCCTTTTACCACCATACCTCTAACGACACCATTGTGTCAAGCAATCGATGTATTGTATGATGTATCGAACGCTGATCGACCATACTCGTACAAATTATTTGTAGGAGTGGAACTGACTCCACGACAAGCATTAGTGAGAAGATTTTCGAGAGGTCTTGTCTTTGATAATCACACGGGTCTCTTCAAGATGGGCATCTTGTCGCCAGTCATCTTCGACAAAACCTATCAACCAGTTGAACATCCTCCAACGCCAAGCGTCGTAATAGAAAAGCACATTATCGAAACGGTTCATACCACAGAAACGACAGCATCCAGCCAAAATGGATTTTCCACCGAAATATCAGCATTCATCATATCAGTGAAGGCGGAATATTCAAAAGAAAAAGGTTCCACGTCGAAAAGTTCAATGAAAACACGGCATGCAGTCGTCTCACTATTAAACAAGAAAACAGGATTGTATGTGGACGAAAGAAAAATAGATGTGGACCCGTCATTCGTCGAGGAACTTTATTCCATCGTTGACGACAAAAACTTATCATCATACGATCGTACGAAACTTGTCGTCGAGTTATTGAACCGTTACGGATGGTACGTAACGAATCAATTTACTCTTGGAGGACGACTGGACGTCGTCAAATCATTGCATGTGTCGAGTGCTTCGAATGAGACGAAAGAACTGGAAGCTTTAGAAACAAAGTTCAGTGCGGCATTAAGTGCATTTGGTGCAAGTGTGGGCGCTTCTTCTAAAAAAGGTTCGAGCTCTGTTGACACGACATCGTATTTTTCATCTGATGAACGTATCACGGCAACGGTAGATGGGGCGACAGACATAGCGTCTTTCATGAAAAATGTAGAAATCAAAGAAAATTGGCGGCTCATCGCATTGGATAATACTGTACCGACCTGCAAATTCTTATTAAGAAATCACAGTAATTTGTTTGCTGAAATTCGACGGCTGATCATAAGCAACGTTCATCATCAATCCATCAGCAACTTGCAACCCCATATAAATATGTTGCGATTGGTGAATGATATATGGGACAAATATGTTCATCTTTTCTGAGCGAATCAGATTGGGAAAAAATTCAATTAAACGCAATTCAACTTGTCTTAAAATATTTCATATCTTTATTTTCAATAAAAGAATGCTCAGTTTATAACTTTGTTTGCTTCTTTGTCTTTTGCTTTTTTTCATAACCAGCAATTCGATTGATCTTCTTTAAAAACATTTATTATATACCCAGAGGGAGGTGCTATCGAAAGAAACCTAACCTACCTGCATGACCGAATGAGCAATGAGAGGTGAAAAATTATGCATTAAAAATGGTTCTTACGCACTGAGTAATCATATATCATCCTCGCTATATGCTTTCATTACGTATATTAGATGACAAAGTCTTCATAGAATATACGATCAAATTTTTAAAGGCGTTGTTGAAGGCATGTTTGGCTCATTCATACGATCGGCTTGACTTGATGTTTGTAAGAAAACGTTGAAAAAAAGTAGAAAAAGTGTTAAAAGGAAAAAAAGTAGACATATTTCATAAACAATTTGGTCTTTGCACTAGCATACAATTATGACCAACTATCAAAGCGACTCCAAGCTTCTGCGTTGACAGATAATGTACAAAATTTAACATTTTTATTTCTGTTGTCCATAATGATTGGCACTGTACTTTAAACGTATAAGTTAATACTTTGATTGCTATTTACATCTATTTTGTTTATGTGACTTCATGGCATTTGCCCCTCAACACAGCATTCATCACACAACTTACAGCATCACCCCATGCAACCTCACGCAACAAAGACAGCCATACCACGTCATACATCTAACCAACCACACTACACACCCTAATCGGTTTCATCACCCAACCCATCAAAAAGAATTGGTTAGATCGGGGTGGACCCCAATTCGATTCCTACGACCGTATAGCATACACACGTCTCGCCAACTCGTCAACCGTTGATCCGCCAATTTTAGTTTGAAGGACTGGTCCAAATTTGGAATTCCTTGCCGCTCGCGTGAGCAGCAACAGTGAACAGTGTAATAACAAGTAAGGAAGGGCTAAGTTCGGGTGTCACCGAACATTTTATACTCTCGCACGATAAAGTGATAATCGAGATTTCATTATCAGTCATTTACATATTTTTCAAATACCGTATTTGTGTAAAGTTTTATTCCGCTATCATCATTGGTTCCTAATGTATATGTATATTATACAGAGAAGGCATCAGATGGAATTCAAAATAGCGTTATATTGGAAGAAGGCGTGGTTGTGGACCGATTTCACCCATATTTTGTACATATCATCAGGGTGTTAAGAAAATACCGAATTTCATTAAAATCAGTGGAGTAGTTCCTGAGATATGGTTTTTGGTCCATAAGTGGGCGACGCCACGGCCATTTCCAATTTTAAAAAAAAGCCTGGGTGCAGCTTCCTTCTGCCATTTCTTCCGTAAAATTTAGTGTTTCTGACGCTTTTGCTAGTCGTTTAACGCACTTTTAGTGATTTTCATAACCTTTGTATGGGAGGTGGGCGTGGTTATTATCCAATTTCTTCCATTTTTGAACTGTATATGGAAATGCCTGTAGGAAACGACTCTGTAGAGTTTGGTTGACATAGCTATAGTAGTTTCCGAGATATGTACAAAAAACTTAGTAGAGTAGTAGAGTATGCCCCTCTCTAATGCGATCCTTTGTGCCAAATTTCACTTTTCCCATCTTCGAACTTAACCTTCTTATGGAGCCAAGAAATACGTGTACCAAGCTTCATCATGATATCTCAATTTTTACTCAAGTTACAGCTTGCACGGACGGACAGACGGACGGACGGACAGACAGACATTCGGATTTCAACTCTACTCGTCACCCTGATCACTTTGGTATATATAACCCTATATCTGACTCTTTTAGTTTTAGGACTTACAAACAACCGTTATGTGAACAAAACTATAATACTCTCCTTAGCAACTTTGTTGCGAGAGTATAAAAATAAAGAATTGTGTGAAGTTTGCTCGCAAAGGGAAATATGAAAATTGCTAAATTTTTTATTTTCTAAATTTTGGAAATCTTTAATTTAACTAAAACCACGAAGGGATACGTTATTAAAAGTCAGCGTAAGTATAACCCCCACATACCCTGTGAAACTAAGTGCAACAAACAAATGGTGAAGTTACACAAGCCAAGAGAATAAAAGTTTGTTTTAGAAAACAAAAATATAACACAAAAAAAAATACTTATATACATACATACATATTTAAGTGATCAAATCTACGAAGTGGACGCGAAATCAACTAAAGCAAAACAAATACAAAAAAACTAAAAATAAAATACGGGCGCATTAAAAATCAAATAACATCCAAGACAAAAATAAAAACCCAAAACGTACATGGGATTCCATTGCAGCAGACAAGTATTAGAAGCAACGTGGGAAGAGGATAAAAGCTCCAAACGGAGAACATCAATAGGAAAGAGACCAAATAGAGAGAACGAGAAGGAACCAGAGGAGATATAAGTATTGCCCATAAACCATAAAAAAGTAACATCATTCCAATTAAATATTTACTAAAATTATTTATGCGCATATGAATGTTTAATACACAATTTGAGATGTAATACGGCATACAGCTAAACCCAACTGTTCTTAACGAAAAACCAGTTAGACAGTTCGGTGTATACATATTTACGTATATAAGTACCGAAATAAATGAAAAAATTACGGTACCTGCCTATTGCTTATTTTGTGTTTCCAAGCACACTATAATTTTTCAAATTCAAAAACAAAAACAAAAATTTCTCAAAGTCAAGTATTCTTACTTGCAAGTTTCGGCGAGATCCCTTGGGCTGATAAAGCAACAAGCAGGATCGCCTATAATAAAGAAGTAAAGGCGAGCAAAAAAATAAGTGCAAATATATACATATGTACACATATAAGTAAATATATTCAACTGTATAAAAGATACATACATACAAGTTAACGGCAGCAGCCACACAGACACTTTATGATAAATGTAAAGAAAGTGTATCTTCTTTCGCATTCGCTATATTGCACATACGTATTACATACATATGTACATATATAACAATTGTGCGAAACGATAAGGGAAACGACAAAGAAACAAACAAACATAAAGCATAACTATATGCATATAAATATATACATACTTATAATTTTGGGTCATTATTATTTTCGTTCTTTTTTGCGTTTTTATCTTAAAAGATATACGTACTAAAAAATAAGAAACTATATACAAATTCATTGCGAGTATATCGCAAATACGTTTAGCTGATACACGGTAAAAAAAAATTAGTATCAAAAAATATATACAAATATTTATTGAGACGATTTATGGTTATGATTTATTTTAATAATAATAAAAATTGCAATTCTATTTCTATTTTTTTTTTCATTTTTATTTACACATTTGCTCATATTACCAATTTCTATACCCTAAACAGGGTATATTAAGTTTGTAACACCCAACAACAAGAATTGAAGGAAGCTTAGCGGAGACCCTATAAAGTATATACATATATAAATGATCAATATGTTGAGCTGAGTCGATTTAGCCATGTAAGTCTGTCTGTCTGTTCGTATGGTCTGTCCGTCCGTCCGTCCGTCTGTATAAATAATTTTGTTTGTATTTTAACAATTTCTTAAACGGAATTATACTTATTGTATTTATAAATTTTACACGACAATCCTGTTTCGACTTGCTGGAACTGGCGATCGAGTTCTCGCGGATGGAGGTCGAAAAGTATAATCGCGGTAGAGGAGCGAGGTGTTGACGCGGCGCAGTGTCTCAGCGAATGTTGATGTGCAATGAGTGTATGGCGAATGTGTCGAACGAATTGTGACAGCTTTATCGGGTAGAGGGGGTGAATGATTAACTCATTTAAACAGCAAGCTTTGAGCTTAACAATCTTTTGCTTTGAAATACAATTAAACAAAAAAAACGTTAGCTTCGGCTACACCGAAGCTAATATAGACTTCACTGGAACATTTCTTTTAGTAACTATGTGTTCAGTTTGTGTGGAAGCTATATGCTATAGTAATCCCTTAAGCAATAATCCATGTCAAATTTCGTGAAAATTCCACGTCAAATGCGAAAGTTAGCCATACAAGCCCTTGATTCCGATCGTTCGGCTTGTATGGCAGCTATGTATTTGCTAAAGTTAGCCGATCTGTCGAATATAGTCGAATTTCTTCGGAGATTACATTGTAGCCTTAGATAATAATCTGCACCAACTTTTGTGAAGATACTTTGTCAAATGTGAAAGTTTGCTATAACATAACTTGATTCCGATCGTTCAGTTTGTATGGCAACTATATGATTATAGTGGTCCGATATCGGCAGTTCCGACAAATGAGCAGCCTCTTGAAGAGAAAATGACGTTTGCAAAATTTCAAAACGAGATCTTTAAAACTGACAGACGGACAAATCGACTCAACTCGACATACTGATGATTTATATATATACTTTATAGGGTCTCCGACGATTCCTT
Source organism: Bactrocera neohumeralis (assembly GCF_024586455.1). Lineage (NCBI taxonomy): Eukaryota > Metazoa > Arthropoda > Insecta > Diptera > Tephritidae > Bactrocera > Bactrocera neohumeralis. The sequence goes on along the minus strand of NC_065923.1, from coordinate 67,038,357 downwards.
CTGGGTGTTACAAACTTCGTGACGAACTTAATATACCCTATTCAGGCTATAAATCTGTTTTTTTTTTTTTTTTAGATCTCCGAAAAAACAGCCCTTGGTCGGATGAAATCCGAGTCAATTCCGGTGTGTAGAACCGACTGTCGTGGGAATTGTGATAAATCTGTTCTATCGTCCTGCTTGTCCTGCTGTAAATAGACGAAACGGCGACTATCCATAATGTTAATCCACAAAACATTAAGAGAACTTGCAAAGAAATTGTTACAGAACTCTTTTTGATGGATGTTTAATAAGTCGGAAAGAAAAAAGTCATTGAAACCATTATTATTATTCTCATTATTATCCTTTATTGTCCACGGTAAAAATGTCCAATACATATTTATATATAATGTGTTGTGAACCATTTTGGAATGGGTCTGATAATCGTAAAAAGTAGTAACGTAAAGAAAACAGCTCTGAAATGAATACATATATTAAAAAGAAATTACACAGTGCCTATATGCGATTATTACATTAGAATTAGATTAGTTAGCTCTTTTGAAGAAAAATAAAAATATAAATATTTAGTGCACAAAGTACATATTACAACAAATAATTGCGTATCAAATAAATTAACAAGACAATTTGCAATAATCATGTGTTCAAGTTTGGAAATACGAAATTCAATCGAACTGCAAACTTCACAAACTATCTTTCTGTGCAGAACGGTTGACAAAAATCGTTAAGATATTTTATAAAAATTGCAAACTGAAAATTCTTTCAAGTTCTTGTTTTTAGTCTCTGATAACAATTTCTTCAAAATTTGAAAGTTGTTCGTGATAAGTTTTAATATTCAATGTAAAAATAGCGACAAATGACACTTATGGGGAAAAATATTCGATATATTTTTCAAAATGTGGCAACATCTTCAATAATTTTTTCAGCAATCTCTTGTGATTTAAAAATAAAAACGTTGAAATACAGTGATCGTTTATTCTCTATTCTGTATACTTCATCGTGTGACACGCAACCTTCCTTTGATAATTGATGGCCCGTATCATTGCCTTTTCCTCCTCCGCCCATCGTTATCTGATCTTGGTGTATGTCAGTATTGCCAATAGATTGTGTTTCTCTCTTTCTACGTTTATCACAGCTCCATTTACCAGGACGACTAGGATACATAGCCACACCTAGTTCGTATCGGAATTTCGAGAGATCTTGCCCATTTTCTATGAGAACTTCTTTGTTGAACAACAAATCATAATGAGTATTGTTATCATCAATATATCTGAATTGGCAGACCCCATTTTTAGTTACAATGCCATATAAATAATGCATTTCATGGTTTGCACGGAAATCGAATAACTCGCAATAGTATATATAACCGGGTTGATGATTGTTCCATGTGACGGTCAAAGTAACAGCAGTATTATTTGTTGCTATGACGACGTTAGTCCAGGATACAGCTCGATTATTTGTTGATCGGACATCTTTTAACGGTAAAAGTATCTTGTCTTTTGGCGACCGAGATGATATTTTGAGCGTTAACAGATTATCCTCAAATTCATCAGTTCGCGATCCGGTAAAAGCTACTTTATCTTTTTCGTTCACGTTAACGTAGTATAATCTTGGGATTTCCGATTTTTCAGTCTTATAAGCATGAGATTCTATAGACAATGATTTCTCATGGGCGTACGGTGCAACCAATTGAGTACTCACCACGTTTCGGCTTGTTACTCGATCGAGTTGCGCGCGTTTGTCTCTAGTTAACCAATTTTGTGCTAAACCGTCGATAGCATTTGGAAACAATGCCTTGTCGGGTAAATTTAGTTTACTTTTTAAATTAGGACAAGCATTTGGATTCGTTATCCAATATCGCAAACTACTCAATGACATGAGCATGTTCACTTTCACTCGATGATTGTACAAAAGCCACGTGATATCCAATTCGGTTGTATCGTCGATGAATTTATTGTATGCTTCGATTCTACCGTTTTTCACAATATCTCGATGTGGCATGTCTTTTTCGTATTCACTCTGGATCACTTGCCTTTTGTCATTTAGAAAAACAATGTAGGCACATTTTTCGTCCCGGTAATATGCTGGCAAAGAAGCGAGCAACTTATCGCGCAAGGTCTTGACTTTTGCGTTGTTTTCCAAGTCAAATGTTTTGCATTGATCATTTACAATGCAAACTTCTATGGAAGACTTTGCACTTTGACTGATAATTTCATTACACTCTGTATCACTCACTAACATCCTCTTTTCTTGACTTCGCTCAATGGCATGGTTGCTGTCTACAAAAATGTCATCCTCTGTCAGTTCCAGACTTACACGTGCAGTTGCATACTTGACATCTTCGGAGTTAAAAGTCCTGTTTATGTTTAAACCATTTCTTACGAAACAAATTACGACAGACGCACAAGAATAGTTGACAACAAATGTCAATAACATGGAAGATAGCAACGCAAAGTTGATTTTCATGGTAAACGATTTAAGTGTAACTTGATTGATATAATTTTAAATCGAAACTCACAACTTGATCACCGTGTCTCCAATTTATAACCAGAAAGCGATACTCGCCATGCTATACACGGACAAACAAGATGTGAGTTTCTGCTGATAATTTTTCCATGTTATGTATTTGTATGTGTTCTTACTACGAAAAGGGCATAATATCATGTCTTGACTCATATGAAATCCATATCCATGTTTTCTCTGTTGTTGATAGACTTTGTTCTTTTAAAGCAATCGCAAAGCAGGCATACCATGAGCGTTAAATTTTTTATTCAGAGTTTTATTTTTACATGAACTGATTGTACACTCGCACAGAGCGTGGCTGATTACTAATATCGCGTTGTGGTTTTTTCATATCATTTAATGCTTTCCCACATGCCAACATGATCACGGTGTATCAAATTTATAACGTGAAAGCGATCCTTCAATTGCTATAATTAATAAATGCTAATAATTTTTATACTCTGGACAGGGAAGATGGAAGTGTCAGAGACCCTATAAAGTATATACCCTATAAATATATAGAAAAGATCAGTATGTCCGTCTGTCTGTCTGTTTGTCTGTCTGTCCGACCGTCTGTCTGTATATATACGAACCAGTCCCTCAGTTTTTAAGATATCATTTTGAAATTTTGCAAACATCATTTTCTCTTCAAGAAGCTGCTCATTTGTCGAAGCTGCTGATATCGAACCACTATAACATATAGCTGCCATACAAACCGAACGATCGGAATCAAGGGCTTGTATGGAAAACTTTAGTAATGGACGTAGTATCTTCACGAAATTTGACATTGACTATCATTTAAGGTAATAATATAATCTCCGAAAAAATTGTTCAGATCATATTGCTATAGCATATAGCTTCCATACAAACTGGGCACTTAGTTACTAAAAGAAATGCTTCTGTGAAGTGTACAGCCAAAGTTAACGGTTTGTCTTGTTTAAAGTTAAGGTTAGTATACCCCTCTGCGCCAGGGAGCCCACTTGCGCCAGCTCAGGGAATAAATTGTGATTTTATAAATTATCTATACTTTTTTCACATAAAATGTGTAATTCATATTCCACGACCAATACTCTATAATTAGATGTGCATTTCATCGAGGTTAGAATAATTAATTCGAGTTTACATTTGAAAAGTCGCGCCGTGTTCGGCAATTTGCTGTCGCGCACACGCAGAGAGCAAAAAATTTTGAAATCTGGTAGATCCGCTGTCAACCCCCCGTGCGCCAGTTTGGATTACACACTCACAAAAATTAAACTGGCGCAAATTGGCCCAATGAAAAATGAAACTGGCGCTAATAGGGCCTAGGACCTGAAACATTTTTTGAGATTATCGATTTTCTGAATATCGTGAATTTCGACTCAAAATAATATTAGCAAAAAGTAAAAGATAGTGATACTTCATCTGTAACAACTTTTGTCACGACCAAACGTACTATTATTAACATTGGATATGCTCAATCCACCGTCAGCCTTGAGGTTACCTTATATATTTTGTTCTTTCAATGTGTTCCTGCTACGAGTAGTGCATAATATCATGTCCACTGCGCATGACTTGATGTACATATATAGAATATCATATCTGCGCAATTTCCGAATTTCATATTCATGTTTTCTCCGTTAAATTTAAAAGCGTTAAATTTTTTATTCAGAATTTTATTTTTATATGAACTGATTGTACACTCGCACAGAGCGTGGCTGATTACAAATATCCCGTTGTGGTTTTCCGAAATCATTTGAAGGCTTTTATACAAATCATCTGAATACAATCACACAAATCAGAATAGTATATATAACCAAACGTTTACTTAACGGAGCTCAGTATCGTTTCGTCAAACGACTTGACTTGTATTCGAGAGTTAGTGCAGGCAAAAACTTAATATAAAATGTTGTTCATAAAGTTGTCTTTTGTATTCATGGTTTTTTTGTTTTCTTTTGGTGGTAAGTGTTCATATTTATGTTATTGATATTGATTACTGTTTTCGCAGATGGTTATTATATCAAAGTAAAATTGAGTTTTTAAATACAAAGAAGACCACGAATTCGGAATCAATTGAATATTAAATTTTATACGTTTGTGCCACAAAATCTGTCAATTTTGCTTTTATACAAACTTGAAAAAAATCATTGTCTGCATAAAATTTAAAAATTTTGTTTCGCAGTTTATTTGCCAGAAAACAAGTATTTTTGACCAGTGAAGACAAGTGTGTTATTTCTTAACAAACAGAAAAGTTACCTTGAGAACAAAAAGTTCTTAGAAAAATGTCTGAACGTTTACTTTGATTTACATTGAAGTGTTCTTCCACAAGATACTCTATGTCAAATAAGAATTCTTATTTGTCAAATGATAATACTATCGCCGTCAACATAAAGTTGTTAACATTTTTGTCATTGAAACTATTGAAGCGAATTTTCGATTGTTTCTCATTAATGCGGAAATTTAAAAAAAAAGATCACATTTCGTTATTGATATACACATAGATTGAGTCAAAATATACACATACATATGTGGATATATTAAAAATTCTTTTTCGTTAAAGATACGGCGACTGTTCCAACTCCTTCAACTATTCCAATTCCTGGGCATTGTTCGGTCATTACGCCGCAAATAATCAAACTCTCGATTTTCGATTTGGAAGATGTCCAAATAAAATCGGCTCTTTACTTGAACGTCAATGAAATCAAAAATCAAACTGTCGGTCAATTTCTCGATTACTTGGAAAATGTACAACATATCTCCTTGAGTTCACATACTGCATCCGTAAGATCTTTGAATCCACCCAAAGATGTCTCGCCTTTTACCACTATACCTCTAACGACACCATTGTGCCAAGCAATCGATATATCGTATGATCTACTAAACGATGAAGGACTATACACATTATTTTTAGGACTGAAACTGACTCCACGAAAAGCATTAGCGAGAAGATTTTCGAGAGGTCTTGTCATCGACAATCTTACGGGTCTCTTGAAAATGGGTACCTTATCGCCAGTCATCTTCGACAAGACCTATCAGCCAGTTGAAGATCCTCCAAAGCCAAGCGTCGCAATCGAAAAACACATTATCGAAACGGTGCATACCACAAAATCTACAGCATCCAGTCAAAATGGGTTTTCCGCTGAAATATCAGCATCCATCATATCAGTGAAGGCGGAATATTCAAAAGAAAATAGTTCCACGTCGAAAAGTTCAATGAAAACACGGCATGCAGTCGTCTCACTATTTAACAAGAAAACAGGATTGTATGTGGACGAAAGTAAAATAGATGTGGACCCGTCATTCGTCGGGAAACTTTATTCCATCGTTGATGACAAAAACTTATCATCGTACAGGCGTACGAAACATGTTGTCAATTTATTGAACCGTTACGGATGGTACGTAACGAATCAATTTACTCTTGGAGGACGACTGGACGTCGTCAAATCATTGCATGAATCGAGTGCTTCGAATGAGACGAAAGAACTGGAAGCTTTGGAAAAAAAGTTGAGTGCGGCATTTAATGCAAGTGTGGGCACTTCTTCTAAAAAGGGTTCGAGCTCTGTTGACACGGCATCGTATTTTTCATCTGATGAACGTATCACGTCAATGGTAGATCGGGCGACAGACATAGCGTCTTTCATGAAACATGTGGAAATCAAAGAAAATTGGCGGATCATCGCATTGGATAATACTGTACCGACCTGCAAATTCTTATTAAGAAATCACAGTAATTTGTTTGCTGAAATTCGGCGGCTGATCATAAGCAACGTTCATCATCAATCCATCAGCAACTTGCAACCCCATATAAATATGTTGCGATTGGTGAATGATATATGGGACGAATATGTTCAGCCTTTCTGAGCGAATCAGATTGGGAAAAAATTCAATTACACGCAATCCAACTTGTCTTAAAATATTTCATATCTTTATTTTCAATAAAAGAATGCTCAGTTTATAACTTTGTTTGCTTCTTTGTATTTTTATTCTTTTCATAACCAGCAATTCGATTGATCTTCTTTGAAAAACATTTATTATATACACAGAGGGAGGTGCTATCGAGAGAAACCTAATCTACCTGCATGACCGAATGAGCAATGAGCGGTGAAAAATAATGAATTAAAAAATGGTTCTTGCGCAATGAGTAATCATATATCATCCTCGCTATATGCTTTACTTATTAGATGACAAAGTCTTCATAGAATATACGATCAAATTTTTAAAGGCGTTGTCGACGGCATGTTTGTCTCATTCATACGATCGGCTGGACATGATGTTTGTAAGAAAACGTTGAAGAAAAAGTAGAAAAAGTGTTAAAAGGAAAAAAGTAGACATAATTCATAAACAACTTGGTCTTTGCACTAGAATACAATTATGATCAACTATCAAAGCGACTCGAAGCCTTTGCGCTGACAGATAATGAACAAAATTTAACATTTTTATTTCTGTTGTCCATAATGATTGGCAATGTACTTTAGACGTAGGTGTTAATATTTTGATTGCACTTTACATCTTTTTTGTTTATGCAACTTCATGGCATCCCGCCCCTCAACACAACATTCATCACCCAACTTACAGCACCACACCACACAACCCCACGCAACAAACACAACCATACCACGTCATACATCTAACCAACCACACTGCACAACATAATCGTTTTCACCACCCAACCAATCAAAAAGGATTAATTAGATCGGGGTGGATCCCAATTCGATTCTTACGACCGTATAGCAAACACACGTCTCGCCAACTCGTCAACCGTTGATCCGCCAATTTTACTTAGAAGGTCTGGTCCAAATTCGGAATTCCTTGCCGCTCGCGTGTGTGGGTGTGCAGGAGCAGCAACAGTGAACAGTGTAGTAAAAATAAAGAATTGTGTGAATATCTTGAATTTGTAAAAATATTAAAGTCAGCGTAAGTATATCCTAAAAATTTAAAATCAAACTGAAAACCCGTTTCTGAGTAAAAACACAGCACAATCGATTCAAGTTTTCATGTCACATGCAATAACCTACGCATTTCAATGAACGCGACCCTGCGGCGCTCGCTTATTGTTGAATCTTATACCCTGAATATAGTATGCTAACTGTGGCACAGAGCTTGTTATATCCAGGACGAAAAGTGGGAGACGCTATAAAGCACATATTCCCATGTATGACTGATCGGCGCGACGATTCTGCAAACGGACTGTTTTTGAAGAAATCAAATTGAAATATTTTTTGATCACCAATAAGCTGCTCATTTTTCGAAAACGCCGATATGAAGCCGCTATAGCATATAGCTGCCATACAAACTACCGATCCAAATCCAGTTTTTATAGAAACTTATTTAATTCGTACGAGGAGGATGTTATAGCTTCGAGGTGGCTGAACATTTGTTTAACTTATTTTACTCTTTCGCGGTTTGTGCAATTTTTTGCCCAACTCTTACCGCGGCAAATCAACGCTGGTCGGCACTTTTTCAAATTTCCAAAGCAAATATGTGCAACTAAAAATTTCAATTTTTAAGCAAACATGGAAGTGTAGATTAACATTTGATTGTGTATTTACTTATAGGCACACATATGCACTATGGACATACATAAATCTGCACACGCGTTGTTATCTAGTAAGTTGCAGTGTCGTTCATTTTGTGTTTGCACACTTTCACACACGTCCCACCAAATAACGGTTTGATTGTTTTCCGCTTTGAGCTGCTTCATTTAACTAATACATGCATTCAAAAAGCAATTTTTTCGACTTGAAAGCATTTAGCAACATATCTGTATTGTGTCAGAAAACACGTAAAATAAGCGAGTGCGCCTGAGGATATGTAATGAAATACAAATTGAATAAATTTTATTGTGAGAGCATTTATTTGATTTTCCAGCAGCTATTTTCTTGCTAAAGCGGATAATAATTTTGTTATATATATACATTTTTTATACACACCTCTTACATATACATATATACATATATTTGCTGTATTTTGAATATAAATTTCATTATTAAAATTTTAATATCCTCATATGATTAGCATTTTTTATTGCATTTCCAAGCGCATATCACTTATTGTTTCAGGTCCGCGTTAATTTATGATCCGAAAAACCGGAGTCGAAAAAAATGAGGCGAGCGTTTACAACTGTGCTCGTCGCTGTGATTTGCTTTTGAAAGGAATTTTATTTATGAGGTTTTCCGAACACCAGTGTATATATAAATGAATTCCTATGTGTTCATGTTTAAACTTTATTTTAAAGAATATAAAATATTGATATAAATGATAAATATGATAAATTTACTAAACTGAAAATGTTGAAAGTTATTGTTAAGTTCTAGACATGCAAATAACTTGCTTTTCTGTGGAAATAACTGCATTCTATAGTATATTTTTTGGAAGAAACAAATAATACGCAAACTTTTAGTTAACTTATTTTCACCAAATTCTACTTCGGCTACTAAAAAATATAATTCTTTAAAAGAGATAATTGTACACCAAACACACAAAAAAGTTTGTGATTAAATAATAAATATTTAAAACAAAAAATCACTAAAAAAATTCAAAATTGTACAAAAGTTCCCCACAAATCATATTGTTTTGAAAGCGCCACTCAATGTTTTCTGGTGCTATACAAGTCATCCAACAGTATTTGAATATAAATACGAGTATGTGTTTACATGTAAATTCTGTAAATATTATGTCTAAGCCACAAAATAATGTGCACCTAATGGCATACACACATACTCTCATTAAAATATGAAAAGAATTCGCCGCTAAAATGCGCACAGAAATTTCGACACGCAAATGCTCGGCAACAATTCAGCAAAACTTTACACAAAAGACGCAGAAAATGTTCAAAAAGTATGACAGCACACGAACACATATACATGCAAATAAATATGGCTGTGTATATGAGCATTTGCATGTTAATATTGTGTTTTTTCTCAGTTCGGGTTAAATTTGAACATGCATTGGGAAAATCACGTGCAAAGTAGTTTCATTTGCTTTAGTTAAACGATATAAAGCGCATGGGTATTAATAAGACGAAAATAAGACAACAATAACAATATTTAAAGCATTATTTCTATTCTGCTCTTAATGCATTATTGCTAATCCTGGCCATAATATACCAATATAAAAAGCTTTTTGGAAATAGAATCAGTACTTTTTTCTACCGCTCAGTACATATTATTTTCAAAATTTCAGAAATACTTAATTCAATATCTTATGCTTTATGTAGTAAATTAAAAAACAAACTCCAAAAAAAAAACTCAGAAGCTTATTTATGTTTATTTTACGTAATTAGTTTCGAAACCTGCACAACTTGTCTCCAAAATATAGCAAAAAAGCTATTGAATACTATTTTTGAACTTTCGAGTCAAAGTTAAGAATATTGAAAAAGTATACTAAAATAAAAAGAAATTAAAATTTTTAAATGTTCGAGCTGTAAAATAAATAAACAAATAAAAAACGGTGGAAAAATCCGCTCAAAAATGACATACTCGTACATACAAATCATCGCAGCAAACAACGCGAAAGAAAAACAACAAAAAAACGAAAACGCGTCAATAGCAAGCTACAAGCAACAACAACAAATCAAACTTACATCCAAACAATGCTAGCCGTATAATAGACACAGACATGCTAGCCAACATGCAGACACACAAAATTACTTACATATATACATATGATATATACGCAAACGTAAACTTAAAGTGTTTGGTGCAGCAATTCATGGCGCTACACGGCGTATGAGTTACATACAGGCAAGCATATTGAATAGCGATTTGTATGTGCCGCTTTTGGCTGCTTGCCTGGCGCACACATAGAAACCCATACAAAGGCACATGCAAGAGTACAAATGCATGTTGCTTGTGTGTTACTTGCAATATACAAAGGTGCTTGCCAAAGAGCCTACTAAGTAGCTACTCGCCCATCGAGCGCTTTGCGTGGCCAACAACTAGTCGACTAGTAAGTCGACTTTCACGATTACTGTACCTCTTTCTTTTAAAATTTCTCACTCAACATGCTACCGATAGGCTTTTAGTTGACTTGCCACGCTTAAGTATATATTAGATCGCAATTCGACGGCAGTCGTCGCGCGGCAGCTCAAGCGTAACACCGCCAAATTTATTTATACGCAATGATTAAAAATGTTTTGCAATAATTCATAAAAAGAGAAAGTCAATTACGAAAATTGATGTGCATTTGTGGAGTGAAAATCATATTTTTATAATAAAAATTTAAAAATTGTATGCAAATAAAAAAAAAATAACTCTCTCTGTGCGCATTTAAATTCGATTATAATGAGCTTCCATCTTTATTCTTGCGAAAAAAATTTAATGTAAAAAAAAATTGTGAGAAAAATTTAAATTTCTTTATGAATAAAATAGTAAAAACTTTCCAAAAAATTTTAAGTCTTTTGTAAAAAAAATTGTGTGGCAAAACTTTTGAGTTTTGCGTGTTTTTCAACAAAACATCAAACAAATAATACTTCGTTCGTAGCCTACTTTGTTGTACTACAGCGCATAGCATGGCGACCGACAGTCAATTACAGACTTTCTAAACGGATATACATAAACATACGAACATATGCATTTGCAGAAATGTGCATGCAGCATCTACTAACCGCACCTGCAGTCTAATTTTATACACGGCACATAGTTTTGTGTGCGTGTGACAACCAACTGAGTTTATTTGCTGCCGCTCGTTTGTTTACTTGCCCCTCAGCGGTCACTCATACGCCCCGTTGACCGTTTACACTGCGCGGTCAGTAGTTCACTGCAGGCGCATGCCTTGTTTTCTTATTTTACATATTCCGAGCTATACGTAGTGATGTTCTATGAGTCTTATTATTGTTGTTTTACCATTTTCTCTTGTTTTTATACGATTTTTTTTGTTGTTTTTACAACATCTTTGTTATTATTTTCGCTTTTAGTTGCGCTTTGTTTTTTTTTTTTTTGAGCGTGTCTGTGCACACTCGTACTTATCTCTTTGCCTGTGCGCTCAAAGGAAAATTAACTCATTTAAAGTGCAATTAAATTAAAACTCTTTCAATTACCTCACTTTAAATGACCCACCAGAGGCGAGGGAGTGGGAAGCGGTGCGCTGTTTTTCAGTTGTTCCACATTTAATTTCACCCTTTCAAGTTTTTACTTAATAACGATTAAATAAGATTAAGGGATTACTCGCTTTATATTACGTAACACACACACATAATATATACCACCATTTGTTAACAATATAAACTCATTCATTCTACGGGTTTATCTTCAATTAAAATAATTTAATTTTGTTCAATTTGTTTCAATTTTGTTTTATGCATTTAAACAGAGAACACAGCGGGGAACTAATTTCGCATAAAATGCAAACAAATGGCAGTGGCTTATAAAAGAGTGAACTCGCATCCATATATACATATATATATATGGATACATATGTTTAACTGTATGCGGGCAGTGACGAAAGAATGCGTTTTTTGATGTTTTTATCGACCACGATGTCATGGGTTAGTGATGTCATTAAAATATATACATATAACTATGGTCATTATAATAAAAATATTTCATTTTATATTCAAAAATTATTTTATAATTCAGTCATTATTGCACTTTCCCAATTTGGGATATTAATCACTATTATAATAATAATTATAATATAATAACAATAATATTATATATAATGCTAAACCACTAAATCTATAACAAACAAATTTGCTCAGCACAAATAGTATAAGAACTCATAATGACACTGCAAATATTGATGAAATTGGGGCATAACCCCGCTCCCTCCCCATATAACGGTACTGTTCCAAACTACTAAAAGCCTGATAAATCGATAACTAATTACGCCAGAGACATTAAATTTTACCGATGGTATGAGAGAGCTTTATGAGAATCGGTGTAAAAATTGGACTATGGGCGTGGCAACGGCCACGTTTTGGTGCAATCACATAACTCGGGACCCGGTAGTCTGATTTTGACTTAATTGAACCTCAGCATCCATAGTTGACTTTTGACCGAAAATATCGATCGATGTTAGATATATGATTGAAGTTCAGACAGAATCCCTAAATCACCACTGGAGATAACTACATATTGCGCTTCGCCGAAGTCGCTCAGCCGCAACACATTTGGCGATGTTTCATCACGGAGCCTGAATTTACCGACCGTTGTGCCAAATATGCCTTCTTTGCTCATTCTGGCGTTAAAATCGTCCAACACGATTTTTACATCGTGGCAGACGCAACTATCATAGATGCGCTCCAAGCGCTCATAGCGCTGCCCAACGACGTCTACCCAATAAAGGGACCGCACATTCCAGGTGCATGCGTTTACCGTGGTCTTCATCAAAAGGGGAGTCTCTGATCCGAGGCTGTTATTTTCTTTTCACTGTGTGCGTTTTTTTGACGGGTCCCAAACTCAGCGCACAGAATCACAGAATCTTTTCTGACCGCTCCCAAGTGAATGGCGCACAGAGAACTTTCCTCTAGACTAAATATTTAAATTTTCCTACACATGTTTCGTGTATACATAGTTTTTTTAGGATTTCAATGTTTTCGGTTGTAATTAAATTAAAATACTTTCTTTTTCCATGCCATTTTGCGGTGAAACTTTCGAAACATTTTTCTCCCTACAGATTTGTCTTTATATATTTCTATTGTTTATCTTTACTGCCGCTACTTATTTTAAATACCATATCTATTTTTTATTTTTTGCTTTACATACTTGGAGTCTGTCTGCTACAGAAAGTTTGCATTCAATTTGGTTACCAAACTTGCAGACAGCAAGTCGGCGTGCCGTCCGAGTCTTTTCCGCAGCGGCCGCAATAATTTTCTTAGTTCAAAGCACACAACTTTGTATTTTTTTTTTGCATTTAACTAATTTTCTTCATTTGGAATTCATTTATTTGGCTGCGTGTTTTTTGCTTTTAAACTACTAACACTTTAGTTGTTTTCCACCGCAACTTTAGATTTATTTTTTTCTATTTTTCTTTTCTCTTGAATTTTCTTTTAATATTTTTTTCGTATGCTTGCCATATCGTGTTTGCATTTTTTTTTGCTTTAGGTAAAACGCATTTTTCTCAACTTAATTACTTTGGTTTCAACATATTTAATGGCGCTACATACCATACAAGCAACCAATTTTTTGAACGAAACTTTTTATAAGCGATAATGCGCTCGCGTTGAGGCCCAGCGAGGCCTCCAATACTGTGCTATTTAACGCCGCTTTATTTTTTGGGGTTATCAGAACACGCTTGTCTACCTAGGTAAGGGCGAGACGCTGCAAAAATTTATCGAAAATTAAGTTTTTAGGCTGGAATTTATTCGAGTCAGCCATAAAAGCTACTCGCACGAAATCATTTTTAAACCCGTTTATTTTATCGAATGATAAGTACAAGTACTATTCGTTTTTGTGGTAGAAATAAAGAATCTGACAATGTAATACTCAAATAGTTCTTCATTAAACTCTGAACTTTATTAACTAGCGTTCTTTTTTAATATATTAACCCGTATACTCGTATATAATATAGCATACGTACGATGAAAAAACGCTCTGTCAGCGTAAATGCTTAACGTAAATAAAAATTAACAGCTTTATTGCCCACCTCAGAGAATAATTTGCTTTTCAGCAAGAAATATGAAATGTGAGTTCTTCGAAATTCAATGAAAACGCCGCGTATGTCCATGGCAGAGGCGGTCAAAATGAATTGATAAACGCGATAATGTATTCAACCGTAATGTGACATAACGGTATACATATTTATTCTGCGTTAAACAAAAAACAGCACACTTCACAACAGCCGTTGATGTCGTTAAACATTACACAGCGTAATTGGTGAGAATATTGAAAGATGGCGCAGCGAGAAGAAAGAATCGAAATTATTATTCAGAATATATGTTTTATTTACAACTGCCAGTAATAATAATTACCGTGAGGTAAATATGCCGTATCACAATTGAATAAGTGAGTGTGTGCGTAAGATTGCGTATGCATAACTCTATTTAAATATTTACTCAAGAAATCTGCACCAAGGATATGCATAAACTGCTGATTTCACTTAACTGAAATCGCAGGACCAATATAATATATATGAAATCGCGAAGCAGGCAAAGAAATTGCAAGAAAAGTATAAAAATGAAATGCAATTTTAACTGAAGATATAAAATGTGGTAATAAGAAAAAAACTTCGCTTCGATTGGGGCAGACGTTTCATGCACTGACTGTAAATTTTTTTAAATAAATTTGGGAAAATGTCATAATAGAGCAAGTTTTCATTTCACCTCTTCTTGCTTCAGCGCTAGTTTCTTCATTATCAAATAATGTAGAGTGCTATGATTTTAATTTTTTTTAAATATAAGGACTGTCCCGTAAAAAATTGACCCTTCGTTTTTCATTAATAACAAGAAAAGCAAAGAATTTTTTCAAAGTCTTGTTTTATTTCTTATTAATGAGTACTATAGAGATTACAAATTATAAATTACATTTAACAAATTTTTATTTTCTGTAAAAATTTCTTACTTTTTTCTTAAGGCCCTTCATTATGTTTTGTACAGTGTTTTCATCGATAGTACCGTACGACCTTCGCCACTTATTTCTAAAATCTTGTAAATTTTTTGCAGTACCTTTACTCTTCCGGAGATTCGATTTCATTAGAGCCCAATATCTCTCAATAGGTCGAAGCTCTGGGCAATTAGATGGATTCGCTTTTCTTGGAACAATATTGACATCATTGCTTTCATACCACTCCATGGTAGCTGTAGAATAGTGAGAGGTTGCTAAATCAGGCCAGAACATTACAGTACCCTCATGTTCGCGAATAAATGGCAAAAGACGTTTTTGAAGGCACTCGCTAATATAAATTTTTGAATTGATTGTGCCCTGTGTTACAAAAAAACTGCTTCTCAAACCGCAAGTACATATCGCTTGCCAAACCATATACTGCTTGGGAAATTTGGTAATTTTCTTTTCCTTAAATTTTCTCTGTACTTGCCCCTTCTTCATACAGGTATAATATTCTTGCCCCGGTAACTGTTTGAAATCTGCCTTAACGTAGGTTTCGTCGTCCATCACGCAACAGTCAAATTTTGTTAGGTATCCTTCATACAAATTTCGAACTCGTTTTTGAGCAACCAATTGCTTTTCATCGGAACGATCTGGCCCTCTTTGAACTCTATATGTCTTTAGCTTACTATCACTTTTTATCCTTTGTACAGTACTTTTAGAGGTACCTGCTTTAACAGCAACATCTCGTACTGAAGTGTTGGGATTCTGCTTAAAAACTTCCTTCACTCTTTTTGCCAAATTTCCTTCTGCACCTGCTTTTCTACCTGAACCTTTTTTTCGTATAGTAAGTACACCCTTTTTGTAATTCGAAACAACCCTTTTAACAGTACTTTCTGATGCTCCAGTTTTTTTAGCTATAACTGAATATTTTAATTCTGGATTTTCCAGGTAAATGGACAAAACCAATTCGCGCACTTTTTCTTGATTGCTAGACATCTTAATAGTTTGAAGTGTTGACACCAAATGTTATATATTTTGTTAATCGTCAGATTATAGAGAAAAAAACAAGTCCCCATTGAGACTAATGCCATAAACAGTTACGTCATAATCTTAAGGAATAAAAGGGTCAATTTTTTACGGGACAGTCCTTATAATATTTTTTTTAATTAATAAACATCGAATCTTCGACATTGCTAATCGGCTTGGTTGGAGAAATATCTTAATAAATATTATATCATAATAAGATATATTTTTGTATTTCAACCGATTCCATGATCTAACTAATAAAAGTCTTATCACGGCTGAGCAATCCAAAGGATATTTACAGGGCCTTAGGGTGCCCGCAAAATTGTCGCACAAAGCCGAGCCGAAATAAGTTCTCATATTGCGTAAATATCTAAGCGTTCACGTGAAAAACTAGCTTCAAAACACCAACATATTCGATAGTTGCGGTCTTCAGATTTCAGAAATTGAGTACTGAAGTTTGCTTTCATGATAAAATGATACAATGTGTTTAATCATTTATGAATTGATTCATGAGAAGCCTTACTAAGACTTCGAATATATAAGAAAATGCGGAACATACTCTCGATTTCTCAATCGAATATCTGTAATCCGAACTATTCTACATTTTACTGTTAACAACTGATGAGATTGAAGCAAGCAAAGGAAAAAACCGCTAGAACTGATCAACAGAAGACGTGTCGTCTTCCATCTGGACAACGCTAGACCACACACATCTTTGATGACTCGGCAAAAACTGGGAGAGCTTGATTGGGAATTTTTGATGCATCCACCATATAGCCCTGTCCTTGCACCATCGCGGTACCATCTGTCTTGGTCAATGCAGAACTCCCTTAATGGAGTAAAGTTGGCTTCAAGAGAACCCTATGAATATTGCTTCTCGCAGTTTTTCGCCGAAAAGGCAAAAAAGTTTTACACTGATGGAATAATATCTTTAGCGGAAAAATGGCAAAAAGTTTTCAAACAAAATTATGTAACATTTTAGTTGAAAACTTTTTGCAACTAAAGTTCATTATAAATATAAAAAAAGTTGAAGTGTGATTAGAAATACAAAAAGTCTTTTTCGACTACCCAAAATATTGGTTTCTTTACTTCTTTCAGTTTAAGTTAGAGTAAAGACGAGTAAAATCAGACTACAATCACACACACTACTACTTTAAATGTATACCGGTAAGCTAAGGTAAGATATAATCTTCGAACGCGTTGGGATTGGAGCATAATTTCAACAAACGGCCTCAATTTCAGTAGGTTCGTTTTAGATTTAGTAAATTTACAATTTTTGAAACGTTTCTGTGCACGAAGTTATTGATATTACCTCAGTAAAAGTGACCTCAGATCCATTTGTAGAATAGATTCGCAGATAGCTCTGAAAAATGCAATACCACAGGTACAACAGGCTTATGTAATAGAATCTAAGTGATTATGGGCAGGTTTAGATCGATATGTTGAGATTTAGCTTCACGGTAACTATATCAAGTCGAGCTAATTTGGGCTCCAGAATACCAAACAGAGGCGGTTAATACCTCAGCTGTACTCTATAGACGGTCCATATATAAAATAAGGAGATTTTCGCAAATAGGAAAAAAACGAAGCAAATACACTTTTGAGAAAGTATGATCTGAAGTAGTTTAAATAGTTAAACAAACTCTTTTAGAGATCAAAGAAATCAGAAAGAGTTACTCTTGTTCCAAAAAATATATATTAAAGTTTAATAGAGTGCCTTGGCTGGATGAGACACTGCGACGAGGGGCGATCCACAAACCCACAGATTGTGCTGCAAAGCACAATAGTTCATCAACCGCTCATACTGTTTACCAAATGTGTTATAAATAAATATATCTCTTGCATTTTAATAATCCACAAAACGAATATTTACTTTAGCTTTCAAACTGTTTTTCTCCTATAAAGGTGAATTTCAAATTATCTGGTACAATTACACTAACGCAAATACACCAAGCAATTTCACACATTTCAGAGTGCTTGGAATTATATACCATAAAAAATAAAGAGTAACAACAAAAATAACAAAAATATGCAAAGAAATTTTCCAGCTAAGCAAACGGCATGAAAAATAAATTTTTGAATGGAACGTAATGAGCACACGGACAAATGCATTTGCCCCTGCACAATTTGCAAAACACACAGCAAAATGCTATATGAACAAAAACAACAACAACAACTTCCATGAAGATAAGCGCAGTCATTGCTAACGTCGAGTGCCGGTGAGCCGCCGTGCAGCGCTTTGGGAGCTACCCAGTTCTGATCTTGCATAGCCAAAGTAGCAGGAACAACAACAAGCAGTACAACTACAAATGCAAATATACTGATATTGCAAAATATTTGAGACAAGCACACATATGTACATATACAAACCATATTTCTGTGTGTTCGGGGGAAATACAAGTTAAGTCCTGCTTGTTGTGGTATGCCCCTTCACTTTTTCTTAGTATTTGCAGATTTTTTACCTGCCGCCGCTTAGGGAGCAGCAGCTCAAGTCATGTGGCAACAATGGCTGCACACAAATAAATTTACAAAATGCACAACAGCAAGCGACTGATAAACAGCAGCATGTGACGCGAGAGCAAAAGAGGGTGAAAAGAAGGGGTATGAAGAGAAAGACACATAAAGTAGTAAGTCAGTGCCACATATATATGTTATGCAATAGCTATGGCAGCAGAAGACTTGCTTACAAAGTAAATTAGTAAAGTGATTTTTGTTAACACCACCTACGCCTGTGCCACGTGACTGCTGACTGCTGATCACTGACTGCTCAGTGCTCTCTCTCTCTTGTCAAAGCGTCTAGACCTGCACTGGTCAGCAGCTGGCCAGCATAAATCCGCTTAAAGCACAAAAACTGCCGCTATCTGCTAATATCACGCTACAAAACCAACAAAGCGTTTATATTTTATGGTTTTACTGAGTTTAATTCTACGTTAAGCTGAGTTTTACTCCACGTGTAACCAGAGGTTAAGCTCCACTTTTCTTGCTTTTGCGCTTTTGCCATGATTAGCTTCAACTGTGCAAATAAAAAATGCTTTTGTTTTGCATGCTATGAATTTTAATCTCCTCATATTTACGCGTGAGTGCAAACACACACCCACACATCAAAAATACACTCAAATATAGGGCTGGATGTTAAGGGGGGGTAAGGTTTGACAACTTTTTTATTTCCATTTTTTTTTTTTTTTTTTTGAACCATCAACATCTCAAGAATATTGTGTTAAAGTTTTAGGTCATTCGGAGAAAAACTAACGAAGTTACAGCAGGTTGAATAACGGTACCTCTAACTACCTGCGCTGAGTGTACAAAACTTTGAATCGATTTTCCCAAATATGTCATTTTTAAAGTCGGTGACCAGCCTACAGAAAAAACTACTGCATCGATTGTTTTGAAATTTTGTACAAATATTCTACATATATATAGCTCTCGAATGACGTCGAGTTTTTCCAAAAATTTTAATTTCTTAGAATTTTACAATAACAAATAGGTCGATTTTTTCGTCCAAAATCGTCATTTTGGCTTGAAAATGGTACCAAAAATTGAAAAATTAAAAAAAAAACTCGACGTCAATTGAAAGATAAACTCATAAACTAAAGAAAGCATTTTAATTTTTTGGTTTCCGATGATCCAGTGATGCTGTAGGCTGGTCACCGCACAACAACTTTTTTTCGAGGTGCCTACAGAGATCGACGATAAATCCGTTATTCCTCGCTATTTTTCGATAAAACTTTTTTTAAGTATCCTTCAAATGTTGTACTTTCATATAATAATAAGTAAAATAAACCTACAGCAATAATTTTTTCTAAAAAAATTCACGAAAAAAGGTCTTTTTTCGACGAAACAAACCTTACCCCTCTTAAGAATTGCAATAGGTGCTCGTACTGATGGTTGTACTGTTATGTTGGGAGATCGCGGAGCCGTAAAGGAAATGCAAGAAGAAGCTACAAACGCTGAGAGGATACCATGTTTTTCCCATAAATTGAACAAATTGCTTTGATTGAAAATATATCTGGAATATTCAGAAAAGTTACCACATTTTTTCAAGTTTCAAGACTGTTTTAGCTCAATTCTTGGGCAGAAAAATTGTGCGGCTTTGTAAGACAAGGTGGGCACAAAGACATGATGCCGTTCATCAATTCACAGTCATGCCAGATTTAAAAACGCGGTTTTCCGATGAAGTTCTTGAAAGTTTCAAATTGAGTCCGCTCTTACCAAGATTTAACCTAAATTTGGAAGAAAATGATTTAACTGTATTCATTGAATGACTAATTAGACGATTGCGAAAATCTTGCCCGGAAACAATGAACTGCAAAAAATTAAGCTCAAAGCAGAAGTAGCGCTTTTTCAACAACCATGGAAAATGAAAATGACTACGAGAACACAAGTGCTTTTTGCCTTAGAAAGCCTCAGCACTTGCGATAAAGATATATATCCGCCGATTCATATTCTCCTTCACGTACTCTGCACTTTGCCAGCCACAAATGCTAGCGCTGAACGATCCTTTTCTTCTTTGTGCCGAATCAAGACTTGCCTCAGAATAACGATGCTCCAAAAAAGATTGAACAGCTTAGCACTTCTCTACATAAACTACGAAATTGCTGTGGAAGCAGAATAAATAATAGAAAGATTTAGTAAAATGAACAACTCCGTATTGATTTTATGCTGTTAATTAAATGTTGAAATATGTATTATATAAAAAATAAAATCATAGTTTATAGTTAAACATTTCTTAAATCAATTACAAAATCATAAAGTTCCCCCAAAATTTTACTCTGGATCCGCCCCTGCAAAGTGGAGCCTATTTCAGGGAGGTGAGCGTTCACTCCAACAGCAAAGCTTGCCAAAGAGTGTCTGTCTGTAGCAACTGTAAAGCCGATAAGTTAGATAGTAGAGGCAACCTTGCCCAGCTCACATCGGAATGGGACGGAGTGGGATCTTCAGTGGCATCTGGCGTTCTACCATTTTACCAACAGACTTCGCGAACGGACCAGCGTTCTAAGCTGTTCAAGTGAGATCCTTGTTAAGATCGACCACATAACCTAACCTAAGCGGGTATTGTGCCTTTTGTGCGTATCTGTTTATATAGTACAATGCGAACAAAATAACGATTTCATATTCGAATATATTTTTATTTCAGCATATGCCATGGTCCATGCGTAAAAATATTTTTGAACACATATGCACACACGTGAGTCCCTACATTAGTCCTGTTTTCCCCCCACTTTCATTTGTATTGTAACGCACAATGTTGTATTTATGTGGACTTGCGCGCTCTGTGTATTTTGCAACAGCCTGCACTTGCTGTTTTCGTTTGCAGCGTAGAAAAAGTGCAAAACAGAATATTTCGTAAAACATTGCAATGCAACATTATGCCCGTGTGTGCGCCTTGCAACCGAAACTGCAATGAACTATGAACTGCAAAATGGGCTGGCAACTACGCCACAATATATGTGCGGCACACATGCACACAAACGTTCTTTCTGAAAGTTTTATATTTTTGTATGGCCACTACAATATTTGTGTTTATGTTAGCTTCCTTTTGGGTCGCCGCAGTTGAGAGTGTGATTGTTATGATCAACCTTTGTCCAGCCGCCCACAATTCATTGTGCTACAGATATAGTGTGTTGGCAAAATAAATATAAATGAGAAAATGGAAATTTCCGTAAAAATAAAACTATTCTCTTGTTCTCTGATTTTTACATGAAAATCACTTCAATATCCATAAATCGGTTATGTGATTTGATCACCTGAAGTGAGGCATGCGGTAGTTGTGCTGGCGATGGCGCTGATTATCGGTTTACTGCATATCAATTGCTCACCGACTGTGGTGAAGCATCTACCGTTACATTCTAATGCAAACAGCTGCGAAGGTGGCTAAATAAAAGTAATAGTTTATAAGTATGTAAGTAGATGCCTATGCGGTTTACTGAAGAAAGTGTTTATAACATTTTATTTTACTCTGAACTTGAGGCGCCGCCAGTTCGAAACTCCAACTTTAGTCAATTTCATCTTAAGTTAGTTTTTCGAACAAATCTCAATCGATCTCGATCCGTTCGGTTACTTCTGTAAGCGAAACAACCTAATGTTTTCTCTTTTATTCGCAGATCGGTATTGAAGTACCTAAGAAAGCTCAACTTATCCCTTTCCCTTTACGAAACTAAGAGCCGTTAAAACCGAGCATTCTATAAAAAGATAGCGTTTCGAAAACTGACCCATCTTAGAACTTTTTTGAAGACTACCACATCTCAGAACACTCGATCAAAGAAATAGATAGGCATATTAAAAGTCGAGAACTTTCAAATAATTTAGTGACATTGCAAACTCGTCCACCGCCCTGTTGAAGTATTTCACACAGTCACCTCGATCAGAACCTTCAATTAATCTGATATCCCTTCACTGGTTGCCGTTTATTGTGCTCTCACCCTTTCCATATATTGAACAGAGCACATTAGTTTTGCAGTCTCTTTGTTTCCCTATTCTTTTCTTTTTGAATTTATTAGATTTTTTAGTAATTAAATTTTAAAAAAATTGTTTGTTGGAGTTCAAAAAACAGTATAATTAAAGAAGTTCTCAGCTTTTTAAGTCTAGCAAGTGCATATATTCCTTCATAAAACCTCACTACATGCTACGAATTGGAGGGGTGAAGTTGTGAAGAAATAGGTGTAGCATATGAAAAGTTCGACTGATTTATGAGAAGTCCGATTGATTTAAGCCGGTTAGATAATACGGACTCAGCCAATGACTTTTCTATGCAAAGACGTGGAGGTCTAACAACTAATTGGAGAGCACCGAGACCGGTTGGATCAAAAACAATCGAAGTTGAGCACTATAGCATATACTATTATCAACTTTGAACTTTATTTAGACAGAATTACTGGAATCTTTCTATTTCAACCAAAACTGAACGAAACTTTTAGGAGCCTTGATCTCTTCGAGTATGTTCATATGACATACACTTCTGTAGAGATTTCTCGATCGATGCGAAGAGACTTCTTAAACTTTTTGTTAACCATAATACCAAATCGGTTTCAGCTGTGGTTTTTTGATGCCGAATCCTCGTTTCGGTTTATTTTGTTCTGTTCTGCTTAAGGCTCCGAACTACATTGCACTACAAGATTCTTTTTGCATACAAACTACTCGACCCACTTTAAATCTTAGTTACTGCTCCACAAATATTTAATTTACATTCTTCTAAATACCGCAAAGTTACCTTCTCAACAAATCTTAAGCCCACAATCTTCAGCCACAATTGCAAGTAACAACTGCAGCTAAGCAAATAAGTTCCGACTTAAGAGTTTCCGCGACTTAGACTCATACTTCGAATACCATGAATCAGAAATGCGACAAACGTGCTTGAATACTAGCAATGCTGAAATATGCATAATGCCTTTAAGAGTATTTAGCTGGGTATTACGAACATCTGCGAGTAAAAATTTAGCAATGGAAGTGGACGTCAAACTCAAATCCAAGTAATGCATCCTAAGGAACTTAGAAACTTAATCAGCGCGTAAACCATGACTGAGAGGCGGTTTTATAGATTGCTTGTGGCTCGTTGGTAAACCGTCACGCATTGTTGTTTGCATTACAATGCATATAATGCAACTATTGATTACTGTTGTTGCTACATTTTACGTTTTCGAACCGAACGTAAGATTTTTGCCAGTAACAGTAGTAAATCGGATTAAGCGTGTACCATGGCGAAGAGTCATGAATTGAATGAAGCTAAGTAGAGTGGCGCTGAGCTTCACTGAGCTGCTGAAGCTGTGGCTGGTTGGAACTGGGTATGTTCGGGTTTTGCAAAAGTTTCAATGAAATTTTTGTTGCTAAAGCTGTAGTCGAGAATTGTTGAAATTGTTGTTGTGTTGTTATTGTGTACGAAAACTTACAAATTGCAACAAGCGTGTTTTTATAGTTCAGCAGCATATTAAGCGATAAACATTTTTTGGTGCAGTAAGCCGTAAGCAGTTTCTGCAGAATCAAGAGAGGCTGTGTTTGCAATGGACGTGTAGGAAATCTGATCGGATCATGGGAAGGAAAAACTTTACTGTATTTGAAAATATCAGCAGATGAAATTGTTTTATGAAAACAAACGTACCATGTGATAAGCTTTGCGTAAGCGTTGCAATTCGCAGAAAATGGGTGTCTACTGCGGCGGGCAAATGGTGCTAAAGAAGATGGTAAATATTGCTAATTGGCAGACGATTTAGTTAAAGAATTTCGAATATGTAACTAAAACATAACCAGTATTAGAAACATAGATTGCTGATATTCTGTGGCTTCTTTCAATGGTTTAATAAAATCGTATATGGAACAAAGTGATATTTAGTAGCACAAATTTGTTAAGATATTCTCTCGAAATGTTTATTTATACTTAGTCTAACAAGTCTAGAAGTTTTAACAAGACTACACACAGAACAGTACTCCTGCTACCAAATGACATACCACCAATTGCAGCTAGTCCAGACAACTGCCTAACGAGTTTCCTATGTTATTATGCTCGATTGCGGTAAGATCTGAGCTAGTTATGCCATTATTCCTGCCATGCTTCATTTCTCCGCTTTTAATAATAATAAAACTCTTTCACTTTTCACCGTCAATCGCCTACACTTCCACTTGCAGTTGAACTTAAATACGCACAATGTCGGCGTCGTTAAGGCAATGCAAACGCAATTTTCTATTCTTTAACTGTTAACTTATATCGGTAATGTGTTATGTGCGACCACAACGGCGTATGTAGTTTACAAATTATCCAACTGTGAGCCTCTTGTTTCTTCTTTCTTGTGGTAAGCCCGTTCTGAAAACTACCATGGACGAGTTGGTTGAACGCTGTACAAGCTTGCAAAGCAATATTAAAGATTTAGACGAGCTTGGCTGTATAAAAATTATCTTGCATGCAGGTTTTTAGGTTCGGTAAGCTTTTAGGCTGCCTGTGGATTTACTAAACCATAATATTATTATGACTTTTCTATTCGAACACTTACTCGATCTCTATAAGACCGAAGAAGTCATTAGTCATTGTTAAATCTTATTGAAGCGGATAGGCCTTGATGTAAATATCCCAGGCACTCTTAGTAGGCTTAACTCAACAGTTAAAGGCTCTAAATATTTTAGTTTTTAATTTATTAGAGCCAAGGCTTGGCAAAATTTGTCGGGATACAAACATTCAAAGCAAGAGTTATACCTTTTTCAAATTTAAGTGTGCCAGAAATGAGTGGTATCCAGACACTTGGTATGACAGTGTCAAAATCATGAAAACTCAATTAATGTTTGATCTGGTCTAAAAAGCAATCCGAATTTCATAGGTCTATGATTTATTGTTGTTGTAGCTGCTGACGTTTTGGCATAATTTTGTTATGCGGCGGTTAGTTCGCGTGCCATTCTTGGTAGCGTCGCGCGCCTTCGGTACGAACGGCTTAATTTTTTTTCGCTAACTGCTTTCTGCTCGTCCTCTCTCTTCTCCCAAGCGCACAGCTCGTCTAATGACGTGATACTATTTACCAATTTTTTTGCCTTTGCTTCCTATTCGGTTCATCGGTTTAGCCGCTAAACTCCGTTCGGACGGTCAAACTTTTACTAATGACGTTTTGCTCGAAATTCTTCTACTTGCTTTTTGTTTTTGCAGAATTTCCACTGAATTTGTTCTTTTTGACTTTACCATCTTGAAATTATAATGTCTCTTTTAGCGTTAGCATGACTAGGCTTACTTACAAAGTTGACTTGTAATATGCGCCAACTGTGTAATGAAGAGATATTAACGGCAGTCATCCATTTATGGGCAATGAAAATCAGTGAGACGAGTTGAAGTAGAGATAGAGCAAACTGGAATGTGTTTTTTAGCATGTTTATGTGTTTGTGATTGAATTAAGGATGTGTGCATGCTTTAAGAGCCGTCATAGTGAACGCAAGTAATAAGCTCTGAAATTACACCATTAATCTTGAAACTTTAGATATGGAGGATCTGTATATTAAAAAGCTCTTAAAGTCGTTATGATATAAGGTTTTATTCATACGAAAGAATACGGCGGAAAAAATATACGGCTGGAACTAAAAGCGTCTTCCACAAACTTTGGCCATAATGCTAGCTTTTTGTGCAAGCATTGATAGTTTGAGAAAAAGGTATTGATATATAGGGCATGTAACAGATGATCAACGAATAGTAAATTTCTGTACTCTGTTATCCTCTTATGCTCTGGCGCTGGACCCAGGGACCTGTTGTGAGCTCGGCAAGCGCTGGTTAGCAATCAGGGTGAACTGTAAAAGTTCCACTGAACTGGAGCAAAGTCCATATTGCCAAATTAGTTGGTGTTTTGACTGGACACTATTCAATAGGCTTACCCGCCATATGGTTGCCAACTATAAACAAACATTTCAAGTACTGATAAGTATGTAGGTATAGTGTTCATAGCTGGATATCTTTATTTTATCTTGAGAGTTTTATCTGAAATCTGAAACTATACTTACCATTATTCTATAACATTTCATACAATCGCCTTGACAATTTTTCGCTCTTTTTTGCTCTACTCTTTCAAAGGCTCTACAAATTTTTGAATAAATCATGTGTTGCCATCACCCGTCGACGTTGTTGGTTTTTTCCAATAAATCATTTTACTACTGTAGTAGTGTAGTGTTACCACTGAAAAATATTGAAAATCGTAGAAAGAAAATTTAGATAAGAACTGGTAGTACTACGCCAAGAGGAAGTAAAGGAAATGAGCTAATTTTTATACTGCCATCGATTTATAATAACGAGTGACAGCTAAAACGAAGGATGCGAGAAGAAATCACAAAGAAAGCATTCAATTGAATAGTTATTTTCCTATTTTTACAATCTTTTACGCGTTTTTTGTGTGGCTGTCGGTGGAAATCGAATTAAATGGAATTGGAAACTTTTTTATGTGGCATTTGGGAATTTAGATTGAGATGAATGCGTTTGCAAGTACTATAAAGGTACTATGTATATAGACTGAGAAGCTCCTATATAATGAGATTTCCATCGCAAGAAATAGTAAACGACAAATATTTAGTATTCTTTGGTTATTTCTCAAATCTTTCAAATTTATCTGGAATCAAAATGCTTTCGTCCTAATCTGATCTTGATCCTCAAGATGGTATGCCATTCTGATCATTATAATGTATAGTATGCAACCTTTTTAAAAGTCAAAAAAGCATATTGAGATCAAAACGAATTTACTTAAGTCTTTTCTATCCTGACTGGAATGTTTGAAAGCGTGAGCTAGGTTACGGGCAATTTGGCATATCTGGACATTAATTATTCGCGACGAATCGAACGGGTAACCAAATAGAAAGTGTATGTGCCACCTTGGTGAGGTATTCTCAAGCATTTATGTGTTAACATTAGCTCCGTAAATTCAGCATTAACATTTTTTGCTAAAAATGCTCCTACTTTAATTACTTTTCATAATAACTGAATTTTTCTATAGCCACGATTTTTCACTTCCATATAAAAATCTACTTTCCACTCAATGCACTTTCGTTTCTTCATTAATGCAACGAAATTCTCTCTTCACCTTCAGTTCCCCCCTATGATGAACGTGTAATGCTGGGAAACCATTAAAATGCACTTAAGCGTCTCATTGAGCGCCAGGGAGTTTACGCTTCAGGTTACAAGCGCTGCAACCAGAGATTAACTCAACCCATTGCAGCGAAAGCAGAGCTGAAAGTCAATTGAAGGGAAATGCATGTGGAATTGATGATCCGCACGAGAAGAAGAAATCAAGGCATAATCGAAATACGTGAGTTAAATGCGTTTCTATAGCATTGAGTAAAGAGCTAAAGTGTTAAGGATGAGCGCGAGGAGAGTTGAATTGGGGCGAAGAAGACGAGTTGATGCTGTTGCACCTCTGCAAACCATACTCTACAGCCACACTTTGACTGTTGGCTTTTTTCATATTTATTTTACTTTTCTTATATCTCTTTTTTTATTTCATTGCATAACATATCCTTGACTGCTCAGCAGTTGGACTCGCAGTCAGTTAAGTCAAGTGCTGGCAATTTATAATAATATTTCATATTGCAAAGTATTAAACGGAAAGCGAATGTGACGCCATGGAAAATGTTGCACCGAGTGCGAAATGTGTAAATACTTATGAGGAAAAATGTTATAAATGCAAATATGCAAGAATAAATAAATAAATGTGTATGATAAATGGGCGACATGACAAATGTTGCTGGAATGCATGATGGATGAACGATTGCATGAGAGAATTAGAGATGCCATGAGATAACACTTATTTCTTTGTTGAAATATAGTAAGAATAAAAATGAAATTTGATTTGGAAATTTCTAAGAATTGTTTGTTTTTTACTCGTATATGTCTTTTGCTCGCTACATATTCTTCGCATTTTTAAGTAAATGATACTACTATCCAGATTTTATAAAAGGCAATGCAAATTCATTATCAGAACTTTTCAAAAGACGTACTATCACGGTTTTAACAAACATATTAAAAATTTGCTGTGTATACTATAGGTTATCCGCATTATCCAGATTTCGGTAACAGATAATCCATTTACCCTTAATGCCTGTTCTAAAATCGTATTAATACAATAATGTGTATACTTTAGATTCTCCGCATTATCCGGATTATAAGATAATGTAGTTCACATGAGTATCCTCATAAGTTATTTATATCAGTTTTTAAATAAAAATAAGAAAATGCGAAGATTTTAGGTTATCCGCACTATACAAATTTTATATGCATTCGGATAATTGAAAATACAAGTAGTAAGAGGAGTATTACGCATACAAAAAATTTAAATTTGTGACTTTTTTATTCTCATTATCCGAATTTCAACTTCAGCAACGGATAGAGCTATCGGATATCTGGGTGCACCAATGTATGATTATCTTTAAACCTAATCTTAAGCTTATGTTATCCTTATCCTATTCCAGTTTTATGTCTTTCGATGCTTAATTCGAATATGCGTCGGGATATGCGGATATTGAAATACCGAATTTATCTGCATTCGGATAACCGAAAATGAGTTAAATATGAGACATACTAAGCCTATAATGATAAAAGTGGTGATTTTAAAATATTCTTGTTATCCAAATTATATCCATCTATGGAAGGATTGCACTAATCTGAGGGTCCTAACGGGAAGATAAGCAATTAAGTGTGGTTTATTATGATCCTGATCTTATCCAAATGTTATATATATCGACGGATAATTCTAATGTACATCCGGATATGCAAAATCATTATTAGGCTAGTCTTAGTAGGTGCATAAATAATTAATTGTGGAGATTTTATGATATCCGTACTATCCGTACTTTATCTGCATCCGAATAATTCATAATACGGGTACTACGAGGCTTCATTGGCTTATTAATAATTAGAAGTGATGACATGAAATTATCCAAATATTATTCGTATCAATGTATAGAGTTCACGAATACAAAAGTATTATTGAATATTCTCATACTCATCCTTAAGTTATCCGTATTCTATCCGAAATTTTTTGTCTCTAAAAGGGTTTTCACAGAAATTAAATTTACCAAGTTCCGTCTCACCTCATAGAATGTTTTCCAACGAAAACGATTCTCTACTTTAAGGTTGCTTTTGTTGTCAATATGTGATTTTACCTGGCCCAAAGGAAAATTCGCACAACTTGGCCAAGCCGACATAAGCATTCACTCACCTCGCCTAAAATTATTATGAACCCTAGGGCATAATGAATAGGCTGGTGCTGTCAGTAACTGTTTCCATATATCTAAGATGTTGATTCACCAATCTGATAATATTGTCTCAATATTGCTTGTGTTCAAATTACAACAACAAATTGTTGGTTGAAGCTGTTATTACAGCCTTGTATGTTGTTGCTCCCAGTTTGCTCTTCGGCCCATTAATTCAGCACACAATGACCCGAGGGAGGTTCATACAATTATGTGTTGCCGATCTTCTGTGTTGAGAATTGGCATTGAACGGTACCGAGAAATACATTAACATATTGCTAGTGCAGTTGAGGTCGCACAACAATTACGCATTTTGCAAATGTAGTATATGCGCTAAGATGGACAACAACAGCATACTTGATTGCAAACCATTTAACACCATTAAAGATTAAATGCACATAAATCCCCAAGGAACTAGAGTGTTTAAGATCAAAAGCGTTTGAAGAAGCTGATGAACAAATTATTATAAATAAATTAGAGATAACGTATCAGAGAAGAGTTTTTTTATTACATTTGAAGTTTGATGTTTCACTGGAATGAAAACGAGCAACCGAGAGAGTGGCAGAAAAAGTGAGTAAGGAAGAGCCAGAGGCGGTGAGAGTGAGAGTAAGGTTTAGGGATAACCTAGAACCTTTGAATAAATAAAGTCCAAAATATACTAGGTTTTCTTTCCCACCTTTCTCTTTTCTATAATTAAAACACAAAAAGTAATTTATGGACAATTAGAAGAATTTATGGTTTTAGCACAGTTTTCAGGCCAAATGCTGGTTTCCAAATTCAGGTCGCTTAGGGAAACTTACTGAAACTGAGAGAGAAAATACTTAAAGAAAGAGGAAATGATAAAAGTGGGAGAGAGATAAAGCAAAGAAATCGCTATAGAAAAGGTGACTGAGAGATGGAGAGAGTCAGATAGCGAAATATAGCTATAGAGATATATGGAAACAAAGAAAGAGAACTTTGCAAAGGAGTTAGTGATTGTGTAAATACAGAAATTGGAAAATGCGAGAGAGAGAAAAAAAAACAGAAGAAAGCTCGATATAAAATAAAGTGGGAGATAGGAAAGGCGACTTGAAAGCAAAGTTAAGTTTTTCAGATTTAATTTAGGCACCGCTTACACAGTTTTGGACTAGTTAACAACATCGCGCCAGACGTTCCTTCTTTTCTTTGCTTTGCGTCAAATCGCGATATTAATTACAGCCAGGTGCTTCTCTAACTGCTTTCTCCAACCCACCGGCAGGTACTGAATCGAAAACCTTTAAAGCCAGAGTGTTCCTTTCTATTCGGATAACATGTCCTAACGAGTGTAGCCGCTGCCGCTATTCGCTGAACTATGTCGCCGTATATTTCGTACAGCTCATCATTCCATCGACTGCGATATTCGTTGCCAATGCGCAAAGCACCATAAATCTTCCGCAGAATCTTGAACACTCTGAAGGCCGACTCAACAGATGATATCATTGTCCGTGCCTCCGCACCATGTACCCGAACGGGAAAAACGAGTGATTTATAGAGTTTGGTCTTTGTTCGTCGACAGAGAACTTTACTTTTCAAGAACCTACTCAGTACAAAGTAGGACCTATTGTCAAGAGTATTTCTGCGGTGAATTTCAGTGGGTGTACAACTGATAGTGCCAACATTCGGTCGAGTGAGATTTCGCCCTCAAGGTGGTTACAAATCAACAACAGCCAGCCGTCTGCCGTGAGTAGCCAATCCAGACGGCGACAGCGCCGAAAATAAGCGCAAAGCGGCGAATTAATGTGCGACCGAGCTTTCAGGAAGGCGGAAGTGGCAGGAACAGTGCGCTATAAACTAACAAAGGAGCACAACAAGGAACAACCAGACGCTGACTTTAGGGAAACGCGTGTGACTCGGCATGTTGGTCTGCTGCTGAGCGAAGTTAATGTGGCGCTGTCAACCGGCGTCAACATTGAGGATGAATAACTGACGCCAAGCAGCCAGTAGCAGATGGTTTTGGCAACACCATTCACAACTCACTCACATTGAGTGGCTGCCAACTGTTTATCTGTTGTGACTGTGGATTCGGTGCTGTAGGAGGTCATCCTATTCTATTGTTGCATTTTGTTGATTATGTATTATGTATGTATGTATGTTATGTTGTATGCCGTGATAAATGAAATGAAATGATAACTAACGTGTCGTTTTACGTATGAATAATCTGCTACATTAGCATAAATAGGTTATACTGCTTACTCGAAAGTACATATGTATATGCTTATGTAGAATATGTATACATGTGTACCAATTATACTCGCAACGACTTCCTTGAAAGAATGCAAGATGTTGTCGTTAGTTATTCTGGCAGTCAGCAGAGTTCAGTGTTGCCATTCGATTCCCTTGGTTGAGAGCTGGAGGCCATGGCGGGCATGTTGTGACAGTTTTGTTTGCAGCGACAAAAATTTACATGACCTACAAGTTTACTTCGATATGTAATATACTTTACTCGTCTCTAATTACTGCTGCAGGTCAATAAGTTGCAAATATTATAGGGATATTATTCGTAGAGTGTAAAAATTGTAATTGAAATAAATATTTTAAATGTTTGCAAAATCGAAAAATTTATTTTTTAAAGCTGCGATAATACCTTTTCAGAAGAGTGGCAATGTCATTTTAAACATGAAATACTAAAAATAGGTGGCAACTCTGCTTAAAATTATTTCATTCATGTATAAGTATTACTGAAAAACCTTTAGAACAATATTTTACTTTTAAATAAATATGGGAAAAGCTATTCTTTGTATGTTAAATTGATGTCAGAAGGAAACCTTACAATTTGGTAATATTTAATTTTTGAAAAACTTGGCAACAATAGTAACCTCAGAACACTTTTATATAGCTTTATTAGTCTTGCGCTAACTTTTTTCAATTTTTAAGGGAACAGGAGTGGGCAACAATAAAGCAAATTCTTAGGTGTAGAACTGTGTTTTTATACAGATTTTACAACTTTTGCAAGGTTTTATTAATTGCGATTTTATTTTTCGCTGTTTGGAACATGAAACACACCTTAAAGCAATTTCAAATATATAAAATTGTGTTTTAATGCAAAGTTTACCATTTTCTTATGGCTTTATTGATTTTGAGCTATTTTTTTGCAGTATTTTTATTTCATTTTTAAATGAAAAAAACTTGAATTAAACATAAAAACAAGAAAAAACGTTAACTTCGGTTGCACCGAAGCTAAATACCCTTCACAGGTGCATTTCTGTTAGTAACTATGTGTTCAGTTTGTATGGAAGCTATATGCTATAGTTAACCGATCTGATCAATTTCTTCGGAGATTACATTGTTGCCTTAGAAAATAATATATTCCAAATTTCGTGAAAATATCTTGTCAAATGTGAAAGTTTTCCATACAAGCATTTGATTCCGATCGTTCAGTTTGTATGGCAGCTATATGTTATAGTGGTCCGATATCGGCCTTTCCGACAAATGAGCAGCTTCTTGAAGAGAAAATGACGTTTGCAAAATTTCAATACGATATCTTAAAAACTGAGGGACTAGTTCGTATATATACAGACAGACAGACGGACATGGCTAAATCGACTCAGCTCAACACATTGATCATTTATATATATACTTTATAGGGTCCTTCTGGGTGTTACAAACTTCGTGACAAACTTAATATATCCTGTTCAGGGTATAATAAAGCTGATTTTCTTAAGATCGCAAACATGCGGCAACCCTACTTTATGCACTTTTTATTTGAAAACTTTACATAACTTCGCATAAAGTTCACGCTCTTCAACGTGTTCATGCTGTCAGCAATTTTTCAAATTTAATAATATGAAGTCTACTGATTGCCATAAAAATATGTAAATTTTATTGCCATTTTCAGAACTATGCGCTGAGTTGAAAAATAGTTTCGTTCATAAATAAAATCCCTGCCATCAAATAGCCAGCTCATTGAATTACAGTTGACTTACATACATATATACATATGTACGTATGGACAAGTATGTATTCATTTACACCATATATCTGCTTGTACGGTGAATAGCAAAAGTTTTGAAAGCACTGTATTCAGCGAGACAAATGCAGCCTGAGCGAAGGTTACACATACGCCATGGGGTGCCAGTGCTTTTATGTGAGTGTATGTTTATCGCAGCTGTATAAATAGCGCGAAAAAGAGTTAGATAATAACAAAAGGCAGCAGCGCAATAAATGTTGAATAAGAAATGGGTTGGAAAAGATTTTTGTTTTATTAAAGCAGAAATGAAAGGATTATGCAAAGTCGGTATAGTAGAGAGAAAAGTTGGATGCAAATGATATTATTCCAGAAATAAAATTGAGGATATTAATATAATTAAGCTAGACTCATATGCTGACCTTTAAATGGATTTTTTCTTACATATAAGGAAATTTCATTAACTGAACCAGTTGATGGAGCCACTCAGGTCATGCGTCTTTTGATATTTCCATAAAGTAACTTTTTTTAACTAAGCTTTTTTTTAAACTAAGCCGCAATACACGGTGAAAACTGGACGCTTTACTACTAGTTTCCATATAGTTATTAATTTCTACTTTCGAATTGAGTTAGTTTTTTGTTACACTTTAAATTCATTAAACACAAAAATTGTACATAAAAGTATAAGTATTTGTGCACCTTTTCGAATCTACGTAGTGTCAAAACTAACACCGTTATAATTAATAACCGCAATTTCCAATAGCATCCTCGCTCAATGTACATAAATGCTTGTAAGTCGTTTGTTGTACTAGCAACCGCTTGTTTTACTTCTGCGCGCGTGCAACCGATTTTTAGTTTTACCACAATATTTCTCTACAAGCGCTCGTTGCTTTATTTTGCCGCCCGACAACGCACATCAACTCTGCTCAGCCAAAATACTAAAAAAATATAAAATCACAGGGTCATTGGTTTTCTAAAATAGCAGTTTTTCATAGAAATGCATATCTTTGATGCTTTTGCTACTCTGAATTGAGGTTTTAATATGCATAAAATAGGTTCTGGAAAAGATATTATATATCTTTAGATCACTAAAGTATGGTAGAAATAATAGACGAGATAATATATTTGTGATCCCGATATTTCGGTATTTGATTTTCTAATCTGCACTTACGATCACATTAAAAAGCATATTTATTATTGAAAACTTAAATATATTTTTCAATGTCCCGAATCATTGATTGTTTGCTCAAAGTTCTTAAATAAAAAAAAATATCCCAAAAAAATCCTAAAATGCCGAAACTATATTTTCCAAATTGTAACTAAAACGATTACAGTTTGGTTGGAGTTTTTGGTTTACTTCAAAATTTAAAAAATAAAGCTACAACATTGTATATAGTAACGTGGTACAACGCTCTAACGATCTAGAACAGGGCTTGAGAGCTAACGACTAACGATGTTGTGGCTTTTAGGTGAAGCTCAAATGCAATTAAGCTTTTAAAAATTTTATTAATATTTTAGTGTGAAATTTATTTACATGTTTTGAAACATTCGGTTCTCGAAAGTCTACTTTGTGATCCCGAAAGTCTAGCTTTAATCCCGAACCCGAAAGTTTTTTCTCATAAATGCTCAGGAAAGTGACATTAAGATATATTAAAAAATTCTATTTTATTTAAAAGTTAATATAAATACTAATCAGATATTTAATTTCGGGACCTCGAAAATTTGCATTTTAATCCCGAAGCAGAAAGCTTTTTCTGAAAACGGCTCAGGAATGTGATGTGTAAGATACAATTAAAAAATTTCTAGATCCTGAATTTAACATTTCAATCCCGAAAAGCTTAACAATGAATAAAGTTAAATTTAAATAAAATAGTACGTAAATTATATTAATAAGTTGGTATAAATATTATTCCGATGTTTTAAAAATTTCGGGATCCCGAAAGTTTATTTTTAGTACCGAAAATATATATTTTAACCCCGAAACCAAAATTTTTAAACTTTCTGATTAATGCTCGGCAACTTAACTTGTGACTTATATTGAAAAAACCTTAATCGCAGGTTTCAAAATTTAATCCCGAAAGGTAGATATTAAGAGGAACTAATATAATGGATATTTGAGATCAATGTCAATTCGGCAGAAAATTAATTAACTTCAACTAGCTCTTGAAAAATGTTTCCCAACTCATTTCTTATTTAAAATCTTAAAACTAACAATCTAAGCAACCCTGTTGTATGTACTAAAATACTTACATATTACGTTTACCATGTTGTTACACAATACACATATTCTTCTTTGTGGTTGCTCAGCTCTAATTTTGTTGTTATTACATAGGCAAACATTATTCATCATTTGGTTATATAAACAACTTCTCATTTGCACTGCAATTCATTAACACACACCAACGTGCTACATGTGGCATTCAACGCGCGTCCCGTGGCAACTGCAACGACAAGCACATACGCCACTGCAGTTCTCGTAACCGCTTACATGTCATACACTCGTGCACCAAGAGCATGAATGTAAGCCGAAATGTATTTGTATGTGAGCGTTGTATTCACTTCTAAAACGATATATGCACTACTACCACACTCTACTGCCTACTATTCTGCAATTTAAGCCCTTTGTTTGTGTAACATACCATTTGAATGTTGTTTTTGTTTTTGTAGTTGTAATTGTTTTGGTTTACTTTTGTTGTTTTTATGGTTTACTTTGCTTCTTCGAAGGTTGTGTATTTAATTTTTTTTATTTTTTATTGTTTTATTTTCGTTTATATTAAGAGTTTTGGTGCGAGGTCGGTTAAATAAGAACATGCGTTTATGAGGTTATATCTAAAAATGCAATGCTGTTGCTTCTATTTTGAGATAAATATATACAGTAGATATTTCTCTCTTTATTTAACTTCAAAGTTGGATAGAAATTGAATGGAAGATAAGTCGAACAAGAAACGTGACTTCATTATTCGATTCCGGAGCTAATGAACTGACTATTTCCTTTTCATCTTCTCAAAAATCGCTCTGAAAACTTCCGATTCTTGGCTCTTTTAACTTTTGGTATGAATTTCAGCTTGATCAAGTTTCGATAACCTGTTATTTCTAGGGTAGCACACGATTATTGGCTTTTTTAAACTCTTTGTAAAATGGAAGAAATTGTGTTTTCTGTCTGAGTAATTTCAAATGGTTCGCAGATACTATTTGTTAGCTTTACTCAAGACTAAGAG
This sequence comes from Bactrocera neohumeralis, assembly GCF_024586455.1. NCBI lineage: Eukaryota > Metazoa > Arthropoda > Insecta > Diptera > Tephritidae > Bactrocera > Bactrocera neohumeralis. The sequence goes on along the minus strand of NC_065923.1, from coordinate 67,001,545 downwards.
AACGTGAACTATTTTTCGACTACTAGCTTCATCAGTCAGGAATCGCATATTAAATTTTTCGCAGATCTTATTTACATTAATTTTCCAAAGCCTTATGATAACTTGCGCTCAGAGCCATATTGATCGTGAATCAGGACTGACTCCCAACTGAAAGTTTGCTCAACAAATTACTTCGGAGATCTGATTAATAATCTATGAGATTGGAGCCATATAACTAACAGATATTTGATAGGAAATTCATCCTTACTTACCGGCAGCTCTTCAACACACAGCATATTTATGTAGTACTTGTATAATATATTTTTAGCAGTTAGTTCAACTATAATGTTAACTAAATAAAAGAAATTAATTATTCACAGCAAATGACATAAAATACCAGAAGCTATACAGATTTTCTATAATCTCTAAAGCAGATGATTAATTAGTATTGCTTGAAGGTGAAAGAAGATGTTTTCATATTATTTGTTGCTTACAAACCCTCAAGCTGATAAGGTTTGATGTTGGGAGGTTTTGAAAATATGAACCAAAAGGCTGATGAGGATAAGCAAATTACCAGTATATTGTGGGTTCAAGAAACGTTTCTGATTAAGATGATTTACTATTTAACTTCATTGATCAAATTAATACTATATACTATATACTTATTACAGTATAATCTAGTTAGTAACTATTACAACTCGCCAGCATAAAAAGCTCCTTTATTCTATTAGTTGCACTGCTGTATCTTAAGAAAGAAAAGTATACTGAGTCAAAAATTTTTGTATTTGCCTCTTTTAACTTTTAAATTTATTATTTGGTATAAAAATCATATTATATGAAGCTCTGGTTCTTTGAACACTGCGTGCTCGTAACATTTAATTGCATACGGTGGAGCAAATACATACTTTTAAGCGTTCAAACTGCATTAAAAGTTTAGTATGCAGTTAAGCAGGACTCAATATGTATCTTCTTCTTAGTGCCCTTTTAGACAATTTTTTTTCTTAATTTAATTTTCCTAAACTTAGAACTTTTCATTGATGGTTTTTCAAATTTTTTATTGAAGACTAATTTCTTTCGCGGTATTTGGACTCGTTTTGTTTATTTTTAATTTTTATATCTATTTATTTGCTTTTTATTTTATTTTTTGTACTATTGCAAATAACTAATATGATATTTTTTCATTGTTGCAGTTGTAACTCAAATAACTTTTTAATGAGAATAATTTTTTATTAATTTTAATTTTGGAGATTTTCTTTATATTTATATTTCAAATATTTTAATGCAAATTATGCAGATTTTTTCTTTGATGATAACATTTTCATAATTCAAAAAATTTTTACAATGAAAATTTTAAATGTGTTTTTTCAGAATTATTCCTTTTTTTATAAATCAAAGTTTTGTCTTATTCCTCTTTCTACACCACAGTCGTCATATTTGTACTACCTTTGTGTAAATATGTATAATTATTGTGGACAGCAAATTAATTGCCATTAATTACTCCGGTTCGGAGACACTTGTCTACATTCATTCCATGAAATTTTTCTACATATTATGTTTTCTCTTTTAATAATTTCTCATTGCTTGACATTTTCCATGCTGATTTATGGTTGTGTCGCTCTGTCGCCTCAATGTGCGCTATGTGGTGTTGGCAGGAGTTGCTGATAAAAGTGTTGCTTTATGCGCTTAACAGTTGGGAAAAATTAATGGTATAAAAATGAATTAAAGGATGCTTAACAAGAAAAATGGGTTCTTTGTTTGTGCGCATGTGCGTGTATGTCTTATAATTAATGTGAACACAGGGCGCAATGTCGGTGGAATCTGGGTTTATCAGTTTGTTTATGTTAATGTTTTCCATTTAATGAATTTTTTTGAAGTTTTTGTTTATAGGATTCCAAATGCAGAGTAGAATTACAAATAAATCTTAATATCTTTTTCAGTACAATATTTGAAAAAAAATAAGCAGATCATATGCTGAAGAGGCGTTCAGTGCCTTTACGTATACTTACTCACCTTAAATAATCGGTATTTGCGACTGATGCGAAATTATTTCGAGAGAAATATCAATGACTTTTTTCTCAAGCGAATTCACTTATTTTATCAAAGTCTCAAGACAACAATTTATAGACTAATTATTCTAGCAAAGAGCTTTTCATTTTCCCCAGACTCTTTTGGGTCTATATTGAAGAGCCATCTCTAAAACGTCCTACTTTGTATGTTAGATAGTAGAGTTCAATCCAGTTGGCATAAATAATTTTCTAAATTAACTTTTCGGTCCATAAAAAGCATTGACTACGCTTAAACGGTTTGAGAATTGGGGGTGTATATTTCTGGTGTCAAAATTATTTTTAAATTAAAATGCAATAAACGATTTAATTAATTACTGATTTTGGTTCTATTAATTTCAAAGTAGTTTGATAGAGTTAGATAATTAGTACGAAATATTTATTAAGAATGTTATGATTTAATATTTTTTGAAGAACAACAACTCCAAAATAATAAAAAATAATATATTGGATTTTAATTTTTTTATAATTTTGGTAAAAAAATATTTATTTTCCACACACAAATTTTATTAAGAACGTTGTTTCTCACATTTTTGTTTTTAATATGATTTTGTGTTTTTAGAAAAACACAATGTTCTTAAATATTACTTTAATCGTCCTTAATATCCAAATGCTTGTTTTCTCAGCCAATGTTTTTTTTTTTCAAAAACAAAATTTCATAACATTTTTTTCCACAAAATGTTTTATTTAGATTTTTTTTCATTTTTTAAGAAAAAATTTAAATAAAGCGTTTTTTCGACCAACGATTTTATTACAATTATTTTTTATTTTTACCACAATATTTTTATTAAAACTTTTCAAGAAAAAAAATTTTAATAATTTTCCTTTATAAACAAATTTATTAAATTTCTTTCACCAAAATATATTTGTTTAATTGTTTTAATTTTTTTAGACAAAATTTTTATTCCTAAATATTTTCGGTAAAGAGATAGAATTAGTTTGTATGTTAACTTTTTTCTATTTATGGACAATCGGTTAACCGTTACATATATTTGGTCCATATAAAAGATTGGTTTATTAATTTCTTAGACTATTCCAGTTTTCAGTTCACTAAAAGTTTTGTGTCAAAGTTCAAAATTTCTGCAAAATCTTTAAACCTTTAAATTTGTGCATAAAATTTGCCATTACCATTTAAAGTCATTACGTGCCATAGAAGTAGGAAGGCATAAATAAACATCTCCGAGTTAAATTTTAATGAAGTGCAAATAAATGCTAATTGCCTTAGCATAACTTCCAGCGCTGAATGCCGTCCACTAGTGCAGCAACGCTTTGGCAAGAATTGCTATCGCTCGTTAATGGCACTATTATTTGGCGAGCATATTTTCGTAAATTAAAGCAAAATGAAATTTATTGTGATTTTCGTCGTACCAAGCATATTTTGCAATTAATTTAAATATGCACATTGATATGCAATAAATATTTTGTTGACATAAACATTTTATGCATTATTGTATGTACATATGTATGTTTGATTGTAAGTATATATGTTAATATGTATTCAAACAAGAAGAGTACAGTTGCAATAACAGCAAAAATCAAAATCTACTATTATTTCTAATAAATACTGCCAAGTACTGCAATTGCACAAGCACAGTCCAAATCAGGCTCCACAACGCAACGCAACGACCCCGAAATGTAGGCCACACAATTCTCCGAAAATACACAATGACAGCGAATAGTAAGCATAGCTCTTAGTTTATATGTATGCATACAGCATTAAATGATCTGAAATTAAATATATTGAAATGTTAGCATTTTAATGAAATAATAAATATATGCAAATGTCTATTATTCAATTCACAGCGTTGAAAATACAAATGCAGTCGGCAATTCGTATGCAGGCGGCAACAAAAGCAAACTTTGTATGTGTTAATAAGAAAACTTCTGCTGCAGCCTAAAACATGGTAAAATGCCATATCTTATGCTATATTTTAAAGATATTTTATGCCTATTTATTATACCCTTTAAAGAAGTATGCGTAATTATTATTATGCTTTCAATTCAATGTATATTTAATGCAAGTTTATGTTGCTATTTAATTGCTTTCCTTGGCATTACAAAAACAGCTAAGAAAGCTGTGAGAAAACGTTGATAGCTGGAGTGTAAAATAGTGCAGTTCTGAAATGGTTTCTTGTTTATTCATTTCCATTCTTATGAGTTTCGGTATAATATTATATTAGGAGAATAAATATATAAATTACTGGTGAGTTGGAATTTGCATATATAAATGTTTGTAAATAATAGGTTGTCAAAAGGCTTTCGGTATTTTCGCTAGTTGGCGCTGAAAGCGCGTTGTTCTAGTTTTATTCGTCGCATCGGGTCATGCTATACCTTTTTGGACAGCTCATTTCACGCGCTAACACGTGTTTGATTGATTGTCGTTTCTTTTACATAAGTCGTCCGTGAGTTATAGCGTCGCCAACATGGAGCAAAATAAAGAGAAAATACGGCATATTTTACAGTACTACTACGATAAAGGCAAAAATTCATCTCAAGCCGCCAATAAAATTTGTGCAGTTTATGGACCCGCTACAGTTTCAATTTCCACCGCACAACGAAGGTTTCAACGTCATTCTGGTGTAGAGGTGGTCGAAGATGCGCCACGCTCCGGAAGGCCTGTCGTCGAAAATTGCGATAAAATCGCTGAATGGTCGAAAGAGACCGGCATAGTAGCAGCCGTAGCATCGGTCAAGAGCTGGGCATGAGTCAACAAAAATTCATTTCAATTTCAATAAAAAACAAAAAATTCAATAAAAATACCGCAAGACTTTTTTGACAACCCTTTATAAAAAGAGGATAAAAGATATACATATTTTAGTGATCTGATCTGAATAATAATGAAGCTGCCCTGGACAATAATCTTAGCTAATTTTCAGTCTTGTTAAATAAAACCATTTTTCATACAAGAACTTGATACTGATCGATCAGTTTGTATCTTAGCTATGTCCTATAGCCTTCCTGTGAATAATTTTATCACAGATTGTACTGTTGGCTTCGACAATAATCTATGCCAAATTTCGTGATGCTAGCTTTGGAAAAAAAAACTTTTTTCATTGGTTTGGATCATAAATTTATATGTCAATAAATCCATGCCAAAGTTCGTGAAAATATCTAGTCGAATAAAAAAATTTTCCATACAAGCACATCATCAGTTTATATGACAACTATATGTATGCTCTAGTAGTCTGACAGATGAGAACTCCTTGGGGAGAAAAGAAAATGTAAAAAATTTCAGATTTATAGCTCGAAAGCTGAGGGACTCGTTCACTTATATACAGGCAGGCAGTGATAATAGCTAAATAGACTCAACTCGTCCCACTGATTATTTATAGGTATACCTGCATACTTTATAGAGCCTCCGTCGTTTCCTTCTGGGTATTAAAAACTTCGCGGCGAACTTAATAAACCCTGATCAGGGTTTACAAATATTATCATATTAGATAAAATAAAATATAGTTGGCCAAACTGAACAATACAGACTAGTTTATGATATTTAACACAAAGTTAGTCCTAATGAATATATTGTACAATTTCTACCTTTTAATTTGTTGACAATTTTTTTTATAAAGTATGATTTTAAAGTAATCTGCAACTCTCTTATAACTATTCCATTTACATTCTGACACATAAAAAATACAAACGCTTCACAACCATATAAAAGAGTTACAGTTTGTAAATATATTTCATTATTTAAAATATTACCATATTTTTCGGAACAAATTACTTGGCAACCCTAGTCAAGTGGTCACACTTTTAAGGATGTAGAAAAACATGGAATTATTTTAAAATAGTAGTTAAGACTTATTATTATTATTAAAATTTTAGTGTTGCCAAATTTTTCCATATTTTTTTGGAAATAGCTGGTAACCCTGTTTGTAAATAGAAAAATTCTCATCGATACTCACACATAAAATTCGTAATATTATTTATATAAATATGAAACAGATTTTAATTTATACAAGGTCTGATAAAGCTACATTGTGACCAACTTCAGCAGAGTAGGTGGCAAACTTAGTGCTCAATAATTTTTACAATTGCACATTTCATGTTTGCAGTTTGGCAGAAATTACTTATTGATGAAACTTGTTTCTTGTTGTCTCTACAGACTGGTCCTATCTGAACCCCTGTATTTTTTAAAGGCTGTGCTTCCTTGCTAAACTATTGTAAATATTCTAGTGATTCAGAAAAGCATAGGAGCTTAACGCAAGTACTGCCATATACCTAGCTGACTGTAAGCAAAGGCAATATTGTTTGAGAGCCGCTTTAATTAAGCATACTTTGCTTAGCAAATTCGCACAAGTAGTACCGTTGGACAATTTCAGCCAATTAACTATTGCATGAGGGTCAAACCACGTCAAGTGATCCATGAAAATTTGGAAAAATCTCCGATTTTGAAAATTACCAGTTCATTAGGAAGGGGAACAGATGCATATCCTGTGATATAAATATTTCGTTAAAATTCTTTTTTTTTTGCTAAAGTTATTGAAGGTTGAAATTTAGAGCATGATAAAATTGTAAAATTATTTTCTCATAAACTACTGCAGATAAATCGATGAAATTTTGTGAAGTCAAAGAAAAGAAAATGTTCGTGCTACTATTTATAATATTTTTTCACGATCCATTTGTTTAAATAATAATATTTTACATAATTTTTTTTAAACAATTGAAATTTTTTAAGTGTTCGTCACGCTAAAAAATTGAAAAGTTTGTGCCACAACGCGGAAAATATTCACCCTTAATAATCTGTAAAAAATTTTTGTTAATTTATACCATTCCAAAGATATTGAAAGGCAAAAAATCCTACCGCGTTTAAAACGTATTGAACATCGATCGTTGCGCAGTGTAACTTTCAAATGATCTTTTCTGTAGCACGGGAAATTTTATATTAAAATATGACTTTTGCGAAGTTATAGGTTCAAAGCCTTTGAAGACTTAAAAGTTATTGTAAAATATCAAGATTCCCTTGTTAAATATATAGGAAAAGTAAAATGATTTGGGAACGGTATAAATTAAAAAATTAAAAAATAAAAAATTCGTTAGCTTGGTTACACCAAAGCTATAGTATTCTTTACTGGCGCAATTTTTATTGCATAAAGTGGTTTAAAAAGATATTTAACTTGATTTTTGTTAGCCAGTTTGTATGGTAGCTATGTGTTTTAGTAGTCCGATCTGAACAATTCCTTCATATATTGTACAATTTTCTTTAAAAATATTATGTGCCAAATTTTATTAAGACATGATGTAAGAAAGAAAAGTTTTCCATACAATAACTTAATTTTCAGTTCAGTTTGTATGAAAGTAAATATAGTTTTGTTTGCTTCCCAATTTACAGAATTCTTGTCGTTAAACGAAACTACATCATTTACTTCGAGGTATATAGCCATGAGGCAATATTTTGTCATCCCTTTGTTTTTATCGTTTTGCATTTCGATTGATATTACTTATACCAACACTTCTATAGCTGTTTGCTACATTTGTCAAGTTCTGCACAAAACACAGTACTTCATATATAAATACAAATACATTTACACATAAAATTGGCTCAAACTTCGTGTAAGTTGGCTGGCAGCTGTTTGTCTGAACAACAAGTTGTTTAGGTATTGCTTTCTGGCTGACTTAAAACACTGCTGATAAAACTTTGATAGCCCGGCAAACAAATATAGTATAGTATATATATTGTAAATTTATATGACAACTTCGCTGAGAATATTATTAATTAAGGTTTGATGTAGTATTTGGCTAATGCCATTAGCCAATAATGTTGTTACGCAGATTTGACATTTATACAAATCATATGAAAGCTGCTGAAAACAATATGTGGCACTAAGTCCTAAGGCGTGTAAATATGTATTATGTAACCGAAGTGTAATTTATAATTAACATGTGCCAAGTGCTGTCAGGATAATTGGCCTGGAAGCAGTGCACTGTGGTGACCTAAAACAGTAAAGCAAATTAAGTTAGTATATATGAAAGTAAGGTCATGTTTGACCTACATACTAGGTACTAACTAATGCCGTATGAAAGTAAAAGTGTATCCATGTCTCTTATAGGTGAATTAGTTTTGTGTGTGAATAATTTTGATTAACTTAAATTAATAACTAAATTTCATCTCTTACAATAACTATACATATGTATAACTAAATCTAAAAATCTACCCGGCCAACGGTTCGCATCTTATGAATAACGTTTTCCTAGTTCTTTAAAAAAATTACAAAAAAAATTGAAAAACATTAAAAAAAATTAGTTTTGTACAAATTCAAAAAATTAAAAGAAATGAAACATACAAAAAAATAAAATGTAAATTTCTTAACAAAGTACTCAACAAGTTATCGCTTGATATTTGCACTTTGCTGTTTGTTTTTTTCGAAATATTCTTTGAAATTAGCGCCTAGGAGCTTAGACTTTTACAGTCGTTGCTTTTAACATTTCCCTTCTGTTTCGTTTTCTTTACTTTTCCTTTTTATTTTTCTTTCTCTTTGCTTCTCTTTCTATTTTCTGGTTGCTTCCATTTTTTTTCCAGCTCTACGTTTTGTCTCGCGCTCGCATATCAAAACCTCGCTTTACTGATTCTACTAGCTTCACTGGCTTTGTCAATCTGCTTGTTTTTGGTTTTAAGTGCTTTCTTCACTTTTGTTTTTACCGGGTTTTTTTGCTTTTTATATTCGGTGGTTCTAGGCTATCATTTTCAGCACGACCGATATTTGTTTGTCGTCGTGTTTTTTTTTTGTCTACGTTGTTGTTGCCTCTACCATCAGCGGTGAAGTGAAATGCTTGTTGGCCACGTGCCATGAGGCATTAGCCAAACAGAACTGATTTCATTAACAGGCGTCACAAAGGTGCCTTTATGGGAGAGGAACACAGAGAGAATAATGTTTGAACATATTGAATAATTTTAAAATCAAATTTTGTGTGTTGAAAAGTAAGAAAGTATCTCTGAAAAGTTTGTAAAAAAAGGAAATAAAAAGGTAGTAGAATAGGTCGTAAAAATAGTAGTAGGTAGTAGCAGACATTTCAATTACTGTAGAAAAAAGTAAAAGGGTTATTTAGTGTACTGCATAAATAATGTAATAAAATAAAAAAAGTAGTAGAATATTTAAACCTAATAAAACTATTGAAAAGACAATTAATAAATAAAAGTTAGTAAAAAATTATGAAAAGCTAAAAATGGAGTAAAATTTTAGGAAGAAGTAAAAGTAGTAACAGACAGTGTAGCCAAAAACTCAAATAATGCAATAAATCCGTAAATAAGATCTACAATATTGCCATACTCAAACACATGCATAAGTAAAAATTCTGGAAAAGTAGTAGAAATGTAAAAGAATTTTGAGGTGGAAAAAGAGTAATAACATTAAAAATTTAGCTGTAAAAAATTCTAAAGTATTATACATTGTAGTAAAGAAAATGGAAGTTCGTTGTACTAAGAAGTATAGTTGGCATTTGAAATAATATAAATAATTAATAATATTAGATCAAAAGAAAGAGGAGCAAATTGTTTTCGTAAATTGGTAAGCTTACGCCCAGAAACTGTGGAAAAGTTGATACTGCAAAAAATTTAAGAAAGATATTTATAACAGAGCTGAAGTTAAAGTTAGTGAAAAAAGTAGTAGACATTGATTAATTTTTTAACGGCCGACGGCAAAAATAACTCTTTAATATTAAAGAGTTTAAATATCTAACTGATGACCATCCTCAAAAAAGAGCTCAAAGCGCTTATGAAGAAGTCTACAACAAAGCATCCAGTCACTTTCAGAGGTTTAAGCCATGCTATGGTAGATTTTGAACCATTAAACTTATTCAGCCCAAGTTGTATATGAGGTATTCCATTCCAAATCGACCACTTTTGAACCCGACCCCTTTAGATTTTGCTGAAACTTATCCATCTTTTTCTACCCTTTGAAAAACATTTTTGAGAATTTTTTCAAAATTTTTTGTCCAACTTCAAAAAAGTTATGAATTTTTCAAAAAAAATGGCTTTTTTTTATTTTCAAATAGCCATAACTTTTGTAGAAATTGACTTTTGGGGACCTTTTTTTCAAATTTTTGTTTTTGAATGAACTTTTCGAAAAAATACACGAAAAAAATTTAACACGATCAATTATATAAAATAATCGGTTTTTTAAGTAAAATCGTCATTTTTTGGAAGTTCGCCATTTTTTGAAAGTTCGCCATTTTTGTTTTTTTTTCCTCAAAAAAAACTTCAATTAATTTGACAACTATCCCTGCAATCCCGGAGTGAGCCGATTTTTTGTTTTGTTTTTTTATGTATTAAAAAAAAAATTGCCAAATTTTCAAAAATGAAAAAAATTTAAAAAAATTAAAAAAATATTTTTTTTAAAAAAATATATAAAAAAGTATAAAAAATTGTCAAATTTTCAAAAATGAAAAAAAAAAAAAAAAAATATAAAAAAAATGAAGTCGTATTATGTCAGCTTCGCCGTTGGCTTTCAGCAGCGCTGTCATCACAAAAAATCCAACTTGTCTGATGTAACATTATGATACGAATATTGTTGGCAACGCGGAAGTCACAAAAACACCGAAAGATTTTACCAGAAGAACAAAATAACTACATACAAGCTTCTCTAGAAGACAACAAGAATACCAAAGAGTTGCAACGCTTGAAATTTACGGAGTCGACAAAAGCAGTGCACCGATACAATCGATGCTTGTGAGTAGACGATGACTTTCATTTCCGTCTCTGTAGGGATTATATCAGCAGAAAATAATGGAAGGAAAACAAAGATTGGTGCTAAAGAACATCAAAAGTTTAGAATATTCATTAACTTGTACTTAAAATAAAGGGCACTGATCTTCTACTGAAGTGGCAGACGTTGTAATATTGAGTCGAATTGTATGTACCTGACTTCAAATATTATAAACTTCTTTACTGTGAAGCTTTGGTAAAATATTAAAATATTTTTCTACGTTCAAAATTTAAAAACTAAGCTTATGGTGGAAGGCAACACAAATTTTTCCAAATATCTACTAGTGAAAACCGCTTATTTAAAGTCAAAGTCTTATTCAAGTCAATACGAGTACCAATCTCAACTCATCTAACAGCAATACTACTACAAGACTAACAGAAAAATTTAGGGAGACTTTCAGGCGTTACATAGCAAAAATTTTCGCAAACCGATTTGCATGAACATCCAATGGCAAATATAATACTAACACAAAAACTTGTCTAGTCAATTGGTTAAATACGATATCTTAAGGTGATAACTGGCAATAATTTGGAATCCAATAGGTCCGTTATATCATCCAACATCATTAATTTTCAAATAATTTTTCTAACAATTTAACATTTAATTTTTCTTTATTTCTCTCTAACAATGTTTTTATATTTTACTCTCTTTTCACTATTTACCGATTCGATTATTTGTCTTTTGTTTCGCTTAAAGTGCTGTTATTAAATTTCACCACTTGTGTGCTCGTACGTCCTTGGTTTGATCGCTTCACTCCACTTGCTTTGTCGCAGTTCGCCTTAAACTCCATTGTCACATTTCCAGTTACACAGTGTTGTTGTTTTTACGTACTTTGCAGTGACATTATTTTCAGTTTCACCTTTTCATCAATCATTTTATTGTTATTATGATCTTTTTAAGTCCACTTTAATCTGCGTTGTTGCTACTCAGCGGACTTTGTTGTGCAATTTGCAGTTTTGTACTGCTAGTTACTGACTTAGTTTAAGTTTACTTTGCTTTAAGTTTTGTCTGCGCTGTTCTTTATAAAGTTTGCTTTGTTCTTTAAAAAGAGCGCTTTCTGTTGGGCTCCATTTTTATATGTTGTTGTATTTGAATTGTTTGTTTGACAACTTGTTTGGAAAATGGAGTAATGGAATAGAAGTTAAGGTCTCTAATTTGAGAGAGAAAAACTTAGAGAAATGTGAAAGAAAGCTTAGAAAGTAGAGAAGGTTAAATTTCCTTTTACAGACTAGAATTTTAAAAGCAGATAGGGAAAGAAAGAGAGAAAACGAGAAGCTGGCAAATGGAGAGAAAAAGAAAGACAAAAAACAAGGCGATATTTAGATAAAGAGAAAAAAATGATATATTAGAATAGCAGTGAAGGTTTTTAAATAAAAAGAGAAAGAGATAGTGAGAGACAGAGGAAATGAAAGAAATAAATTAGGTATAATGTGCAATACTTCCCTTCAGGCCCCATAAATTAATTAATATAATATATATAAATCCCTGTAAAGAACCTAGGGTCATTGAATATATCAAGTTATACACATAGTACATATATAGGTTTTGCAAATACCTTTTCTGATAGGAATTTTTGAGACCAGTTGTACCTAGTTTTGGTACAAATTTCAGGTGGATTCCTCACTGTTCGAAGCCAATTGATTGTAGTTTTTGGAAAAATACTGATGAACATTGATCAAATTTTCAAAAATTAAAGACGTAAATTTGGAAAAGCTACGAAAATCGTTATTATGAATCTTGCATATTTAAAATGGACTTGATACTCGTTACGAGAATAAACATCATATATTCAAAGAAATGAGCTCCAAATCAAAGGTGTCGATCCACGCTAAGTTGAGTTTCACACCCGAGAAGAGAAATTGCTCAATATCAATTAAATATCAAAGGTGTCGTACAAGACTTAGCGGAGTTCACCCTCAGCGAGTAAAAGACCTCAATACATTCAAGTTAATTTTGGGAGATCAGACTGCTAAAACGAATTTAATGAGTTAGTCATATAATTCACTTGCGATTAGTAGAAGGTGTTGACTGCAAGGTAAAGTATGGTCTGAGTACAACTTTTTTTTCTTGAGACCCACTAATAGTCATTGTTACTTATTTTTGACATAATAGTTGGACTATTATATTTTTCTTAAACAATTAATATTTTTTCTTAAACAATCTTTAATTTTTTATTACTGTGTCTTCAATGTACATTGGACAGCTCTGTCATTCTTTTTATTTAATTGTGATTAAGATTTCTTGAATCAAAATCGAATATGATTTTATCTGTGTATGAAAAAGAGAAACATTTCCATAAATTGAATACTGTTATTGACCGATATCAAGCGTTTGAAAACTAACTTTTTACTATATGTCTTTGGACAATCAAGTTTGTCTTCAGGGCTATATTATATGTTTTCTACCTATATTATTAACCTCTCTACAAATAATATAAAGCTCCTGAGTGTCCTCCTACCTAAACAGTTCGCTATGGCAGTTGATAATTTCTTTGAATATATTGTAATCCACTAATTGTGGGAGAGTAAAAATTATCTGCTCTTTCACTAGTCGCTTCACAGTAAAGTCCCACAAGCACTTTTTTGGTACCTATCAAATAGTTTGGCTTCTAAGGTGAACCTTCTCTTCTGCCATTAATTTATTTTTAAAAGAATATGCCAGCACCTAGCGTTCCAACATTTAACAGCTGCTTGAAAAAATACTTGACTTCCCCAAAATCCTAAGAATAAAAGCAACAAGCTTTACTCGAAAAAAGCTTAACTCGCTTAAAAATGCATGAAAAATCTGAGTATTACAGCTCTCGTGCTACTGAAAGCAACAGCCAACACAACAAAGTCAGCAGGAGTTCAGTTTGCTGTTGTATGGCGTGCAAGTGGCACATACGCTTGGTGTATGGAAACCGGCAAATTTACTGTTAGTCTGTGTGTTCGCGCAACTTAAGCTCTCGAGCATTGCGCTACATAGTGACTTTACATCACTTGTGTCCTGCGAAGTAAATAATAAGTTTGCGTCAACTTTTTTCACCCTCCCCAGCACGCCACACAATTTTTCGTCTGCTTTCGCTACAACTGTTAAATCTTTTGTTTGCCGCTGCTGATATTCATGTGCATGGTTGGCAGCCGAGCATTGTGTGCGGTGTGCAGGGGCGTATGAGCAACCTCAATATTTGCCTGTGTGAAATGAAAAGAAAAGGAGAAAAAAACAAGTAAGGAAGGGCTAAAGTCAGGTGCAACCGAACATTTTATACTCTGGCAACTTACACAAATCAAACCGAGGGAAATGCTTCATGGTGTAAAACGTCAACCTGAGGATCGAAACCCAAGCAATTTTTTATATACAAATACTATATATAACTACTGACAGACATATAAGATTTGTTAGAAAAACGAAAACCATTATATGTAGTAGTACGTGGCAGTTGGTGTAGTATCGACCAGATTTTATCTATTTTTCCAAATACCACATACTATTAAAATGTCACTTACTAAAAAACAAATCATATATAGTAAAGTCAGCCGAGTGTTAGAAAATCCTGATATTAGTTAAATAAGGGCTATGTAAAGTTGTTACCAAATTTTTTTTATTTTAAGCACAAAGATACACTCTTATGAGTTTTCTCTAATTTTCTTTAAGATAACTCATATGTTGGCCGACATATGCGGTACAAAGTCACCCGGAAGTTCGAAAATCTGTATATTAGGTATATGGGGGCTAAGGGAAGTATTGGTCTAATTCAACCCATTTTTGACACACAGACATACCATTAATTTCAATTATTTAGCTCAGACATTGACCGATATTTTCTAAAAAAAGTGAACTATAGGTAGTGCGGTCCACATATTTGGTATCTAGGAGCTTGAAAAGTTATTGCTGGATTTGAAAATTTTTGGTCATAAGGTGGCACACACTAGAAACATTATTCGTGCAAATTTTTCCCCCCTTTATATTATTTTCTTCTTGATTTTTGTGCTGGAAACTGCACAAATCAAGTGGAATTTAAAGTTGTGCTATATGCGTGGTTATATCCCAATTTCGCTCATTTTCGCAACGTGACATAGGAATATAAAACCAATGCCACATACGAAATCTTGTTGGAATCGGTTGGTCGGCCCCGAAATAAGGGATTTTACCAAAAAGTGTGCGATGACACGCTCTTCGCCATTTTTACCCGGGCCCCAATAAAGCCTTGTCATACCATTCCGGCGGAAAATTTTTAGGTCTCTGGCCTATTTAGTTACTAATTTATCGAGCGTTTAGTAGTGCTGGGCGATTTTCAATGTTGCAGTGATACATGTATACATTAAACATATATTAGAAAGCGGGGCCAAGCCCACTTTTCCAAAATTTTGCCCACAGGTGCTCTTTGCAGCTGCGATCCTCTGTGCCAAATTACAATTTTTATCTTAATTAAGTGCTTAGTTATGACACTTTATATGTTTCGCTTAATAACGATTTGTCGTGGCAGTGTTCCGAGTACGATCCATCTACGAACTCGAACTTTCTTATTGTACTAAGAAACCCGTGTACTAAGTTTCATTAAGATATTTCAATTTTTACTCAAGTTACAGTTTGCAGGGACGCACGGACGGACGGACGTATAGACAGACAGTTAACCGGATTTCAACTTTTCTCGTCATCCTGATCATTTATATATATATAACCCTATATCTCTCTCGCTTAGTTTTAGGTGATACGAACAACCGTTAGGTGAACAAAACTATAATACTCTGTAGCAACTGGTTGCAAGAGTATAAAAATGTTGCAGTCTAACAAGAGAGTAAGCCCGCTGCACACGGCATTCAATTCAAATTTGGCAGAAACCCAAGCGCAGCATATAAGAGTGGAAAGTAGCCTAAGATGAACAACAATAACAGCAAATATACAAATAGCACACAAGTAAAATACATATGCAGGAACAAGTGCAATAAGGCAAAACAAGGAATGTTGCTGAGTAACTTTGTACAAAATCCTAAACAAGAACAACTCCAATAGGCAAAGTAGTAAAGCGTTTTACAAGTAAACTCGATAAGCAACGATAACCCTGCCTAAGAAATGCCAAGGAAATATAATCAAATGGTCGCATCTTGCATCACACCATTTTATTCTGTTGGGTGGCCTGAAGTGCGGCATGGCAGGGTTACCAAGTGTAAATTCCTAAGCGGACAAATTCTACCCAGAAGTCGGTAAAGTGTAAGGTTTTGAAAGGCGCTGTTCACTTACATTCAAGTGGAAGAATTTAATCTCAAGTGAAGTGCGCTGAAGTGTTGATACGTGCAACGCCAAACCTCGCATGTATACAGTATCTTTGTCTGAAAATCTTCGGTTAAATGTCTTTTTTATACATCTTCCGTTTCTGTAGTCCGCTATACATAACAAAAAATACAATAAAAAACAACAAATGTTGTAATGCAACAACAATACATCAGCACTAGAAGCAGTATAAATATAAGCCCTTACAAGTAGACAACCCAGATATATGAATACATACATACATCTGAATTTGAATGATGCAATTGCAAGAAATATGCCTGTGACCTCTAGCTGCTAGAATATGCAATGACTACAATGTGTATTTGTTTAAGTTCGGGCGCTGCAGCAGGCTGTATTTGCACAACAGTCCTCAAAGTGCTGAATAAAAGCATGCAAAATGCATAATTTTTACTCGAAAATTCTATGCCCAGTGAACATTTGAAAATGTATGAAAATGGCAAAAGAGGAATGGTGCTGGAAAGCTTTCGTTATTTCTTTAAAAAAGTGTATGCGATTTTAAGGCAGCGTTGCCACTTTTTAAAATTTTCATATGAAATGCTCGGTTGCACTTGAACTTAGCTCTTTCTTACTTTTTTTTTTTTGATTTTAATAAGCTTCACAAATAATTGATGTCTGTAAAAGGCTTGAATCGTAAACCGTAAAACCGAATTTTAAGGGCTTTCGAAAAGGCTATGAAGACCACAAATGAATTTGCATGTAATTTTGTATCAGTAAATGTGTGTAAGTCACTTTCCAATCTGAACGAATCTCGCGCCGTGCAAATATCTGCTGTCACATGGTCTGTACGTACATATGTTTTCTTGTTCTCGACCACAATGACAGACCAAAAAACCCCTTTGTTACTTGAAGGTACGAGCACAATAAGAGAAGGGTTACAAAAAATAATAAAAACTTAGAAAATGGAAAGTATATAAATAAGACTGCTGCCGCAGAAATGGCCTATAACTAAGAGTAGTTTTGAACACATGCAGCACATCATACCAACAGATACAACAACGCATTTGTGGTAGTAACACATAAGCACATATATAACACAATTGTAACCTTACACAACTACATATGCAGTCGTCCTACGCTAAACTACTCATATTTCTGTTTGCCTTTGCGCTCAAGGTAAACTCTTTACGTATGCGGCCAGCGGAGGGCTCTTACGCAGCACTCAACCAATATGCATACAAAAAGACAAAAGTCGACAAATACAAGCACATGCATATGCAGATCTGTAAATGCAGTAACAAATGGCACAAAACTGTGGAAAAACAAGAAAACATTTCAATGGAAGCTTTAATACCCTTCACAGGTGCATTTATTATATCATGTAAGGATATAAAAAGATTTTTATCCCAATTTTTGTGGGTCGGTTTGTATCAAAACTGAATGAATGTTTCGGGCATATTCAGACGGTCATGACTAAATCAACTCAGATCGTTACGTTGATCATATATATGGGTGTATCCTTTGAAACAAACTGTACCCTCTACAGGGTATAAAAATAACATTTGGTATTGGCTGCAAAGTGACAAGCTTGAGTTAATAGTGCGGTAGTGAAAAAGTTGGCTGAGAAGCTGTCAGTCAGCAGTCAGTAAGTCTGTCCATAAATCCAGTATGTGGGTGTGGTGGATAGTTGAAGGATATTGGCATATATTTATGCAAGCAGACGCACAGAAGATCAACTTCACATACACATACTCAGATGCGGTCAAGGCAACTGCGGCTGGCTGAACACTGATAGATAGTTAATGGCTGGTGCCACAGCGAAAAGACAACAGAAAACTTTATGAGGCTTAAAATAAAGAACCATATGCTAGCATTTGCAAGTAGTTTACTTACTACAGGTGCAGCAGCAGCAGCAGCTAGTTGCCGTAAGCACCTTAGTTTCGTATATTGGCGCGTTGGCGAAGCCGTTACAGCTTTTTAACTGTCCGCCAGCAACGAGCAGCAGCTGCTCAGCCATAGTTGCTCTATTACTATTGTTGCGCACAGTTTTGACTGGCTTTTCCTAACTGGCTTTCATCGCATTTATTGCGTTTTTTGTTTTTGCTGCCATGCATACTTTATCGACATCGTGCTATGCGTAAAGCAGCGGCAAGAAAATGAATTAAGTGCGTGCTGGAGAAGGAGAAAACGGCAAAACCAAGCAAAAATAAAAAATGGAAAATCCGCCTTTCTTGCTAACTTTTATGTGCTCGTTGTTGCATTGCAGTGATTGCTTTGCAATCATTGTTGCGCTAAGCTATTGGCTAGAGATTGAGTAACGAGCAGCACTGATTGCGTTGGAAGTGGAGTGTGCGGAGGAAAGAGGTATACGATAAAGCTATGTAATCTTAAAATAACTACTAAAAGTGGCGTTGGGTGCTGCTGTTGTGCGTGTAAAAAATGAGTGCGACAAAGGAAAGCATAAAAAATGTTGCGTATACGCCCCGCCCCGCTGTTTGGTAATTTATTGCGTAGGCATTTTTTAAGTGCTTTGCTATCGTTGTTTGAAGACTCAATATTTGCAGTTTCACGTTCGAAAAAGCGCAATAGGGGTGTGTGCAGGAATTTCGAAGATTTGGGGGAATAAGATAGTTGGAAAAAGGCAGATTGAGTCGTCTGCCAACTTAGTGGAGTAATAAATTTGGGTAATTAATTTTCAAACGGAATTTCTGGTGAATGGGTAGGTTTGGTTGAGTCGATTCTTACGTTTTTAAAAATTCATTAACTATGTTTCTCACCAAATATAATATACAAAATATATCGCTAACATATGTGAAGAAACTCGTCAAAACCCTAACATTCCTTCATACAAACCAAAGGAGCTTCATTAGTTTTCAATAAAACTCTATTGACTAACCACAAAAACTTCAGATATAATAACGTTACTGTACTATTTGTTCTAAGTATTATTATGATCGCCAATAATTGAAGCATCCTTTGAGTAAGCTAAAGTGTGGTCTCCTATCTTCATCGTGAGTAAAAGGGCTTTTTGTGGCATCTACATATGCACACTTACTGCCGTAAGCCGTCCGCTCGCCTTGAAAAATCTCTACTTGGGGCACAAATCTCGTTAAAATATATTTAAATGCCATTACTAAGCTGATAACAGTATTCTAGGTATACCACAATAGTTCACTTTTGTCCAATGTCTTGTACAAATTCTTTCGACTTCTTTCTTCTCATTGGTTTGTTGAGTCTTACAATAAAAGCTTGGCTTCAATGTTTTAAACTCCACCCGATTAGTAAATTTGAGAAAGCTTTCTGTGCCTGAAACACGAATGAATATGTAGCTATATTCTTCATTTCTGAACCGGCTTAATAAGTTTCAACTTTATACCAGGAAGTGCGCTGATTCGCCCGCTTGATTTCACAAAGCTTTTGGTGACAGATAGTTTGTATGTGCTTAGCTTTTCAAAGCTTCGGAGCTTAACTGTACGAGCGCATTTAAAAAGAGAACATGGTAGATACACAAAAATTGGCCTTTTTATTTTGGCAAGTGTTTTATTTTACGTTGAAGAGGACTTCAATATTGAACATTTTTCTCGAGTAACTGAATGGTTTACATTGCGTGCTTAAGTAAATTCGAAAGAATTTTGCAAGAATTTTCCATCACCCGACATAGACTATCTTTTAGTTGCGACTCTATACTTCTCCATAGATCAGCTCGAATATTTTTTTTAAATG
Source organism: Bactrocera neohumeralis (assembly GCF_024586455.1). Taxonomy (NCBI): domain Eukaryota; kingdom Metazoa; phylum Arthropoda; class Insecta; order Diptera; family Tephritidae; genus Bactrocera; species Bactrocera neohumeralis. Next base: position 66,981,870 of record NC_065923.1, on the reverse strand, counting down.
TGATAGAAATCTGTAAAGCAACATTTTTTAAGTTTTGTTTCAATTGCAAAACTAAACTGAACTGTTTATCTTAGCATTGAAAAGAAACTTGGGAGCTAAGTTATTTCTCATTTCCCATCATTTACTTAACGCTTCAAGTTTTGCTTTATTTGACTTTAACTTATGGGCTTCACACTTTAGCGTCATATTTTCGTGTTCTACTTCCATCTCAGCATTTATGTGGAAATCAAATTTGTAGCCAATTTGATGCTATTAGTGACACGGTTCGCAATGCTTTTAGTGGTAATTGCTGAGTGCCTCCCGAGACGAGTGACTCTCTAGGCGCTCTCAACACGTCTTTCTGCGCTCAATGTTGTTGTTGAATATTGCACTTTAACTTTTCTTTACACTTTTTCTGTCTTTATATTCTTAATTTTTTCAGTTCTTAGTCTTATTGTATTTTCACTTGCTTAAGCGTTTTTTTCTATTTTCTTTTACGAAGTTTTTGTGAACTGTGTGAACTTTTGACCGTGATAATGCATTTTTTGCGCTTTTTTGCAGCAAAGCTTTTTTCTAACCGTTGCTGTATTGCATTATTTATGCAACAAGTGTCTTTGATTTCGCTAGTTCAAAGCTTTGTTCGACTTGCTTTGTTCTATTATACACATTTATATATCGCCACATTTATTTATAGCTATTGTATTTGTTACATTGACAATTACCCTTTTATTTATTATTATATTTCTCTGTGTTTCTCACTACTGTTAGTCCATATCTAAACTAGTCTTAATTTTTTTCGGCATATTTATGCTCAATATACTTATATAAGAGCCAATGAAAAGAAAATCACTACTCATACATCACATTTTACTGAAATTTTCCACTTAAGGTCAATAAAATTACCATTTTTTTCGATAACCATTTTAAAAGTTATTTTATAGTACCACTCTTAAAAGTCCTCGTCCTTATTAGAAAACATGTGTACAGTCGAATTTTGAACCGACAAAATCAATCACCATTTACAGAAACAGGTAGTACAGCTACAGGTAGTCAGCACTTTACCAAGTCTAGGCTATAAGTTGGGTGTATAAAAACCTCCCAACCAAGTTGCCAAAAATTCAGGCGAGCCACTGACGTTTTGTGTGGTCTGCTATTGTTCTGAAGGAACACAACTCCGCTCCGGTTGACCATAGCTGTCCGCTTCTGGGCGTTTTCTTCCTTCAGATAGTGACAGTACTGATCCGAATTAACAGTTCAGGGAGCAGCTCATTGGAATATTATTTCCTGCCAATCCCACAAAAACAGAACAAAACCTTGCTGACCTTCAATCTTGGCTTTGCGATCGTTTGAGCGGGCTTACCTGGATTCAACCACGACCATCTTTGCTCGACGTTGTTTTAGGGATCTACTTTTCAACCGCTTTCGAATTGGATTGTTTTTGTAGCTTTCAGCAACGGTTATTCAACCATGAGCCTACTTCTCCCCAGTATTTTACGCAGTTTAAGCACTACCTAAAGGAATTTAAGAAACATTTCATAACCTTCGATGAAGCATGAATACTCAGACAAGCACATAAGCACAAACTATATCAGGTTTTGATTGACAAAACTGACGCTCTAAAACAAGGCAGAGTGTATGCCGTTGACGATTTTTGATCGTGCCACAAACCAACCTCCAACCTTGCAAAGCTTTATAAGTAAACGTAGAAGAAGAAATTATTTTTAAAAATATAAATAAAAGCTGTCGTCTACGCAGAGTTTTGCAGCCTGTGTACCTCATTTGGTTTTCTATTGAGCTTTTTGGCACACAGCAAATACCTGCAGGCCAACTCCAATTTCTAGAAATCATATGAACAGTTTTACTCGAGTGGGTTCTGCAAAGGCAAGCGTAGGTTCTCTATATTCTTTCTTTTACACATTGTATCCACTTGCCATATGCCGCATCCACTTACTGTACCACTTGAACTCACGTTGAGTGCGAGCTTTTCTGCTGTTTCTGCTTACAGGAGACCAACATCAGTTGAAGCCATGCCAAATTCGCTGAAGAAGAGGGGTGCGAAAGAGTATTTAAAAACTGATTGACTGCCGCTAATGTAGTTGGTATTGGCTGCCATACCACATATGCCACAAGCAACTATCAAATGCATAGATGCAGAGGTGAAAGCTCTGACTTTAACGGTCTTTTCGTGTATATATTTTGTACATTTTTACGCATGTATAGGGAAGTGTTTGTGAATTACGCATCGCAATCTTTTTTTCATTATTTACCTTCACTTAAGGCACACGCATACAAAACTTAATTACGCTACGTGTCAACAACGGCGACTTGTGTGGCAAGTTCAGTGTTACAGCCACAGGCGCTGCCTTTGCTAAGCTGCTGCCACGGCTGCCATCGTGCAATGCGTGTCAAATTTCCGCGCGATGTTTTTGTATGTAAGTTTGTGTTGCTTTTTAATTTCTCTGTGGCAGCGTCATTGTTAATGCCTTCATTGTTGCACGCGTTGCCGCAACAAAAGTGGCATTGCTATTTTCCGTTATTATCTCTCTCTCTCTTTCGTTTCTCTTTTACACCGCTTAACACTAGCTTCCCGTTCAAATTTTGGCTTCGGATCCTGTGTCTGATTTAAGCGTGTTTTCTGGTGTATTCGGCAACAATGGCGCACAAAAAAGAGATAAAAAGACAGCAATAATGTGCAGAAAATAGTGAACGTCAGCAGCAACAACAACGGCAATAATCTTTAGTAATGCCAAGAAAGCAAAAGTGCAGCAGCAATGTCGCTTAAACAGAGATTTGTGTGTGACTGGAGACATTGTGTGACTGGTTGGAACACACCTTGTGAGAAATAAAGTTGGTGAAAATACCAGTGAACCGGTTCTTAGGTTTCAAGCGGTGGTGGAGGTGCTAGCTGGATATACTGCACCGCAATGCAATCTCCTCCATTGATATGTGCATTCACTACGATGGCCGAACGGTTTTTAACGCTGACTGAGCTGTCAAACCTAGCAACGCAGTGCATGACCTCGTTAGCAATAAAATCAAGCCTCTCCATATTAGACTTGTTTGGGTGCCCGATCGTAATGAGTTTTTCGGAAGCTGCAAAGTCAATGTGCATGCTAGAGAGGGCACCCTTACCCCATAAAGTTAACAAATATAATTTTTTTAAATTGGATTTCGAAAAAAAGGCTCATACAAAAAGCTAATGCACGAATAATGGATTAAACGTAAAACTTCAGTATCTACATATATAAAAAGTAACCTTATATGTCTTTTAATAGAGTAAGATCTTATTATTTTTAAATTTATTTGGATAAGCTTTTATAAACTGAAAAAGCTGATTCTTCTTAACTTACCATCTGCTTCTTCTTGCATCTCTATGAATTTGCTAAGTATTTCTTACAGTCTAAAACTGTCACGTCACCGTCAGTATTTTGCAACTCTGCAGCAAAGTGAAGCCAAGTCAAGTCAACTCGTGCCAAGACAAGCCGCGATAGCGATAGCATACAGCTACCTCAAAATATGGTAAAGAGCTTACAGCGCAACTGCAGCATAATGCCTCAATGCTTTTGTCGCTATGTGCTAAGCATGATGCGCAATCGCAGTCGGGAGGTATGAAACGCACTTCAACTACTTACCTAAACCTGTCAACCGAAAACAGTAAAAAGGAACGAAAGTTAACAGGAAGCGCGTAAAATCGCGACTGATGTCACAAAAATCGTGCGACATCTTGACGCTGATGTGCGCGTCCGTTCAACACGCGGCAGATCTTAAGGCGGTATTCTCATGTAATCACTTCGAAAAATAGAGTTTTTTTTATTTTGACAGTAAACCTATTGAAAACATGCTGTGAAAATTTCAGACCGAAATTCATAGTATTTTGATAAGTTACAGCTCATAGTCGCCGACGTGTCGTAAGCGACTGTCTACCAGGCGCCATGACAAGTCTGCAGCTGCTACGTTTCTAAACGCATTTTTCTCGAATCATCATTTTCTGAAACTGTCATGGTTCTAAAAAAAAGTATTCAACCGATTACTTTAAAATTTACATATATTCTTCCACTCATTTATAGTTATCGTCCCTAGCAGAATTGTTTATTTTCGAAAATATTTTCATTTTTTTTAAACGATTTTTAACGAAAAAAAACAAGATTTTCGTGACTTTTTTTTGAAGTTCGACATTTTTTTTTATGAAATTGATGATATTTGGTAGGGACGATAGCCGCAGAACTACTGAATAATAATCCATTCAATTTTTTTTTATTTCAGACAACATGAACAGCCGCTATCACCATGACCAGGGAACTACTTTGATTTAAAAAAAAATATATTAAAAATGTAAAAAACGAAAAAAAAAATTTTTTTTACATTTCAAAATACAAATAAAAATATATAAAAAATTTTCCTAAAAAGTGGTAAAATGTATACGTTCACATGAGAGTACCCCCTTAACACAACTTACAGTCGCGAAGTCCTTGCTAGCTCGCTGCTATGCGGTTGGCGTTGAATGCTAACAGACCTTGCCTTTATTTTATCACTGCTACCTGCCGCTGATTGCGTGCTCTAAAGCTCTTCATAGTTTTTATGATATTTAGATATGTGACAGCTTTTTGTTTTGCTTTCTCTTACCTTGCCTTAAGTTGCGTCGTATTTCGGATTTCTTATACCCCAATTAACTTCCGTCCGCTTATGTTGTTCAACGGATGCGTTAAACTATTGTCACTGCGCTTTACCTCGACATGCTGCCTTTGTATGCAGCTTTCTTTGTAGACTCTCTTGCCACACATCGCGCCGTTATCCCGTCATCACTGTGTTATCTTGATTTCGAAATTGGCCGTTAACGCGAAATTCACCAAATATGCTCTCGCTGCCGTCGTCCTTACTTGGGGGCTTGGTTGTGGTAATCCGCAGCGACGCTTCGGTATGCAGCGTATTTTTGCCTCAAATTAAACGCAATCGACTGTACGCAGCTATTTAAGTAGATTAGTTAGCGCAAAGCAACGCACTGCTATAACCCATGCATTCGGTACCGTTATTTTGTAGAGAACAATGCAGTAAGCAGGTTGCCGGATTAACGAGCCAACCGAATTAAATTACCAAATTACTCAGTTTATTTGTTGAGAATTCCTGGAATTAATGCACAAGGTGGGAAGCCTGAGTAGCAGAATATAAGAGGTTTCCTTTTTCCTCCATTGGCTCGTCTGTGTCGCATTATAGTAATCGTGTTCACTACTCTGGAATCGCTAAATGACAAATGTATATACAAGATGCATTCCAAAGTAATCAGGACCTACAAAACAGAGCAAATGGTATTTTCGGCTAAATCAATATATTTTATTCAAAATAGTCTCCTTCTGCTTCAATACAGAATGGCCCCTACGTCTGCATAACGCTTTCATTTCATGGGCAAATGCATTTTTCCGAAAAGGAAAAAGTCGCACGATGACATATCAGGTGAATACGAGGAGTGGTTAATGGTTAAAATGTGATTTTTGGTCAAATAATCGGTCACAAGCGTCGAGCGATGAGACGGCGCATTATCGTGCAACAAACGCCAATTTTCATCTTCGCGATATTCGGGCCGAACACGTCGAATACGGCGCACCAAATGCTTCAAAACTCCAAGGTAGAATACGGCATTAACGTTTTGGCCGGGTGGAACGAATTCCCTTAGAATCATAAAAAGAAATCAGCACTTTTGACTTCTCCATGCGCGATTTTTTGGGTTTCGGCTCGTCCGGTGGATCATATTGGAAACACCACGTTTCGTCACCAGTCACAATATCGTAAAGGCAGTTTTTGTCCTTTTGAACCTCTTTAATGATGTCCTACAAATGTTGGATTCTGAACAGCGTTTGGTCGTCAGTCAATTTGTGCGGAACAAACCGTGCACACACCTTTCTTAAGTATAATTGAAATTTAAATTTTTGGTCAAAATGTGATACATTCATCGTATTTAAAGAAATTCAGTTCTAATCATTGTCTTCCGCAATATAATTTAATAAAATTACATTTCATATACTTATTTTATGACAAGTTGATTGCAGAGCTAGTTTTTGATCTCCCACACCTCTTTCTGTCCCTTCCTCCATTTCCGCCTCCCGTTCTCACACTCCCAAGTTTTTTATATAACCATCTGCACATATTCTTTATATTCATGACACGCTGCTATTGAAACCAAAACGTCATGAATACTTGACATTATCCAGTGAGCACTAACTAAAATTACCTTTCCGGGTAAGTGCCGTTGAAATTAACTCTAAACTTTTACGTAAAACAATCTGGAAATTCTCAAACTCCCAACTACCTGCCGCAAATTATTTTGGTGCATTAAGTACCTAACGTTCGGTTGAACAACCAAGTTCGGCACTTAATTTGAAAATCATTACTTGGGCATCAACACATAATGACGAAGGCGGCGGCTAGCAAAGATGGAAGCGCACAGCTTATATTAGTAGTTGATAATAATGTTGGTAATGACGGAGTTAATTGGGCAGAAAAAGAAGTGCTGCCAGCAGCTGCATAGACTACAGTAGTCAAGTCAAAGTTTGCCATTTGGATATTCGAAAATAATTTGTGCCATAACATTGAAAGCATGTATGACTGCGCGTCTAAGACTAAACTCAGCAACATCCATGAAGAGAAGCTAAGGCTTCGTTGCGTTTGTCTTTCATGTGGCTTGTGACACTGACATACCAATTAAAACGCCCGGCTTTTAGATGGCGCACCAAAAGCGTGTGTTCACGCATTGTTGCGCTCATACATGCTTACATGTGTATATGTGTGTGTCTATACTATTGTTAGCGTAAAAACAATGCTATTGTAACACCACTTGCATATCTGCTGTCGCATTTGCATTTGCCATTTCGCAGACTGGTTAGTTGCCGCGTGTGGCATGCACCATATGAATATGAATATTTATAGCCAACTTTCGATGTGTGCGTGTGAGAAGTCAAAAATTTATCATTGTGAAATTGTGATTGCTACTCACAAAACATACCTACGTAAACATATTCACACATTCATACATAGAGTACACTCACATACATACATAGTAGTTGTGTCTTAAACTCTTCGATGGATTTCAATTAACTTGCGGCCAACAACTTTCATTGACTAAGTTCGGTTTGCAGACACACACAAACACATACTATATATCCATATGCATTCATTTTACATCATCGAGTCTCTTGCTCTTGAACTACGGACTCGTATAACCATTTGCGGCAGCTGCTTCCAAAACTCACAGAAACAGTTGGGTTTGTGGAGACACTCCAGTTATTAGCGTTTCTTTTTGCGAGTTTTTGTCGTTTTTTTTTAATTTTTTGCTGGCATGTCATGCAAATTACCCATCTTAGCCGCTAAAAGTGCTCTCTAACTAAAGCGAGTGCATTTACATTGTAACATTTTGGCTTCAGCTTTGGAATTGGCTTTGGCTTCGCAAATAGCCGGCTTTGTTGGCTGCTGTATGCCTCCGGCTACCATCGCTGCCTCGCTGTGCTGACAGATTTTGTAGCTGTTTAATTTCGGAACTGTTTGCTTGGCTTAATTGTGTTTGCTGCTTTGCAAATTTTGTCTTTCCAATCGACTGCATTGAAATCGAAAAATGATTGCATTCAGCAAATTAGAAAAGGCCTCATTAGAATGTATAGATATTTTGAAGACTGTGGAGTGTGAGAATTGAGGAAGCAATTGGATTTCATTTTTTGGCATGATTTTAGCTCTTTAACTATTTTTACAAAATACTTCTGAGATTTTTCAAAAAAGGAAAAATGAGAATGACTTCTATAAGTCGTTAGTGAGATAAAAAGATTTTTAAGATATTCTAAACGACATCTGAGCAAAAAGTGTCAATGCAGTTAAATTTTGTTCTCTTCTTTTTGATAAGAGTTAAAACGGTTCATATAAATGCGAGTTTATTACTATTTGTAGGAGAGTAAACTAGAATAATTGTGCAATAATACAATAGAAAGGAATCAGGAACACATTGCCTATATTGTAAGTACTCAACTTAAAGCACTTTTTTCTTCTTCCAAAATGGTATTTGCTCTAACAGGGTATATTAAATTCGCGATAATGTAATATACATAAAGTATATATAAATATAAATAATAAATTTACCCGAGTCCGTCTATGTGTATATGTATACGCAAAATAATCTCTTACTTTTTGACATCTTCTTCTTCGTTATAGGCGTTGACACCGCTTACATAATTGGTACAAATTATTTAAAGTGGGTCAAGAACGCGTTGACGACGAACGACGTCCAGAATGGTCGTCAACGTCAAATGATGATCAACACGATCATGCATAATTTTACTCATCGTAAAACTCCTCGAATGCACTTTATGTATTTCAGGCCAGGCAAGCGTATACTAAACAGTACAAAATTGTTGATGTGACCTTTGGCACAGATGGAAAAAAACTTTTCGATGAATTAATTTTGCGCGAAATTTAAATTAAAAAGTCCTACTATTTTCTGCTCAGTAGTACATAAAGATTTCATTTTAATTTTCTTGGAAATATTATCTTTACTAAAATATGATAAGTGTGAGTACGCAAATAATGGTTTGTCAAAAAAGCCGTGAGGTATTTTATTGAATTTTCTTTTTTTTTTTGAAATTGAAATGAATTTTTGATGACTCTTGCCCAGCTCTTGACCGATGCTACGGCTGCTACTATGCCGATCTTTGACCACCTCTACACCAGAACGAAAATGTTGAAACCACCGTTGTGCGGTGGAAATGGAAACTGTATCGGGTCCATAAACTGCACAAATTTTATTGGCGGCTTGAGATGCATTTTTGCCTTTATCGTAGTAGTACTGTAAAATATGCCGTATTTTCTCTTTATCTTGCTCCATGTTTGAGATGTTATAACTCACGAACGACTTAAAAGAAACGATAATCAATCAAGCACGTGTTAGCGCGTGAAATGAGCTTTCCAAAAAGGTATAGCATGACCCGATGCGACGAACTAGAACTACGCGCTTTCAGCGCCAACTAGCGAAAATGCCGCAAGACTTTTTTGACAACCTATTATTAAGACTAATAATATATGGATGTACGTGGACCTAAAAAACAGGCCTCTTTTTCTGCGAATATATTTGTATAATTTTACAAACTTTACTGAATGCTTTGCACTTAAGTACTCATTAATTTGAAAGGCTTCATCAATTAGTACACGGGAATAAACAAATGCTAACCAGGAAGGATGGAAATTTTTGAACGATGAACATACCTGTGTGTGTGACTTTCAATAAAATGGATATATTAACTTATGCTTATATATACTATATGTACAAATGTATATGCGCATAAGAGACCCCACATGCTGTTTACGAGCGCTAACAGCAGACAAATTTAGCTGCGATAATACCAGCAAGCAAGGCAACGCGAAAACTTTACTGCTTAAATGAAAGTAAACAAACTTGCGATGCGTAGGTGTGCCAGCGCCTGAATGTAGACTGCACCACAGTATGTTTTTGTACATATGCACAACTTTACTTGCCTGAGTGACTGTGCATATTTTAAACGCGTTTACCTAAGTAAACTCGCACACATACATAAGTACACCTGTGTCTATGCAAACCTGCATGATACTAAGTCGCTGTTCAAGTTCCTTTCCTTTTAACTTAAGTGCCAAGACGCAAACAAACAATCGACGAGCGAAACTTGTTTAACACACTTTCTTTGCAATGCGACATTAAAATGCAAACACACACACGTACTCACACTTGTTTGTACAAAATCATGTATGCATATGTAGTTCTTGTTGCTGCAGCACCTGCTTTTGCCGATTACGCAGCTCTCCAGCTGAAATTCAGTTAGATTTTATAGTTGCGGTGCAGCCAAAGTAAACGTTTTTTCTTGTTTTTGGTTTTATTCTTATTCTTAGTTTACCTGCATGTTCTTCTTAAGAAGCTTTCGCAAATTTGGGTTAACGAAAATTGGTATTAAGCGGAGTGCACATTGTATATAGTTGGCGAATAGAGTTGCTGTAATAAATTTAAATGGAAAATAGCGCCGTGGGGATATTACTTGCGGGATTGGCTTTGATTAGAGTAACTTTTAAGTAAGTATTAAATATTCATTAAATCTTTGCCAAATCCCATAAGGATCAGATTGATATTCCCGTTGAAATTTTTGTAGTTATTTTTGTGAATACTTCTGGTGAACGATTCGAGCATGTTTTAAGCAATATTGAGTTACTTATTTCCACCACTGAGAAGTCCAAGTTGGATAAATGTGCGTAATTTTCGACAATATATGTTTAACTAACATTAGAACGTTCGCAAAGCGATTTGAGAACTAAAAAAAAAACAACAAAACTAAAACTACACTTCTTTTAAAAGTTTTTGGTCTAAAGTGGACTTCTAGTAGTTTCCGAGATATGTACAAAAAACTTAGTAGAGGGCAGGGCCACACCCACTTTTCCAAAAAAAAATTACGTAAAAATATGCTCCTCCCTAATGCAATCCTTTGTGCCAAATTTCACTTTAATATCTTTACTTATGGCTTAGTTATGACAATTTATAGCTTTTCGGTTTTCGCCATTTTGTGGGCGTGGCAGTGGGCCGATTTTTTCCATCTTCGAACTTAATCTTCTTATGTAGCCAAGAAATACGTGTACCAAGTTTCATCGTGATATCTCAATTTTTACTCAAGTTACAGCTTGCACGGACGAACGGACGGACGGACGGACAGGCGGACGGACAGGTGATCTATAAGTAATATAATATTGAAAATTTTCTAAAATTCCTACATTTAGTAAAATATAATTATAATTATGCATAAATAGTCGTAAATAATTTGAGCAACCATAATTGTGCCACGCTACTGCGCTGCAGCCCATTAATTAACCGCTCAACAGTGCGTATGAGTGATTAAAATGTTGTTTATGATGAAAACCGCACTCACACAGCGGTATATAAGAGAGCTATCAGTGGAGAGTTTGCGCAAAAGCCACGAAAGCGATAGTGCAACTACCACATAAATTTTTCTAGGCCCATCAATTAGTCAACGTGGCGTATGCGTAACGGCGAATGGCAAATTCAAATGGAAAATCATGCGTCAATATTTGATATAAAATAAATAGATTCTAAATAAATTGACACCATGAAAATGCTACATAAATTTACCATGTGTTGTTGTAGCAGCGGATGGTGAGGGTAATGTGTGGAAACGGCGTATGCGCTATGTTTATTTAATATTGCGAACGGAAATATGGTTGTGGCTAACCTATTTAAGAGTCATATATAAATATGAACTTTTGTTTAATATATATGTGGTTAGGCTTTTTTAGTGGCTATTGTGTGCTCTTTTGCATAAAATTTTGAAATAACAAATCTTAAAGAGTAAACTAAAATTCAAAATTTATAAAAACTTTAAAATTTAAAATTTGTTTATTTCAAAAGTCAAAATTCAAAAATCAAATTTAAAATATAGTATAGAAAAATGTATGGCTTAAAATAATTTAAAATTAAAAAAAAAACAAATTATAAAATATGTTATATAAGCAATGTGGCAGACTTTTTAAGTTTAAATTAAAAATTGTATACATATATTCAAGAAAGTGCTAATTAAAATATATTAATTATTAATAATTATTAACAAATTATTAAAAATTAAAAATTCTACTTAATTTTAAATTTGGAATATGTATAAATATAATCAAAAATTCAAATTCAAATCAAACATTTCAAACAATAGATATCACAAAAACTAATTTCAAAGTTAAAAAATTCTAAAAGTTTTGAAATTAAGAATCCAAATATATTAAAAATTTAAACTTTAAATAAAATATGCAGTGGGTTAGCTTTGTGGTGAGACATTAAAATTTATGACTTAAAAAAGTATTAGCATCAAAAAAGAAATTTTTGAAATTTAAATTTTCAATTTTTAGAACAAAATTCGAATTATGTGTCCCTCAATATTAGAATTTGAAAAGGAAAAATTAATAAAAAGATATTTTTTTATTAGTATTTAAAATAGATTTATCGCTTATTGTTGGTTACCAGATTTTTAAGTGTTCATTTTCAAGACAAATTTTTTGAAACTTAAATTTTCAATTCTAGAAATAATAAAATTCAAAATACATCTTCCTTAATACTAAAATTTGAAAATGAGAAATTAAAAATAAAAAAAAAATGATTTTTTAATTTTTTATTTAAAAAATATGCATTAGCTAACGCTTTGTCATCTGATCTTGAAATGCCATAGATTTACAAATACGAAATTAAAAATTTATATATTCCAAATTAAAACTAAAATAATACAAAATTTTAAATTTTGGAATTTTTTTAAATTATTAGTTAAAATTTAAAGGTAAAATCTTGCGGTTATTGTGTGCATTTTCAAGTAAAATTAAAAAAAATTTAATTAAATTTAAAAATATTAAAATTTAAAAGATGTATTCATAAAAATTAGAAAATTAAAATTTAAAAACAAAAAACAAAACTGAATTTATGTAAGAGTAAAATTATAAAAATGTAAAGTCAAAATGCTTGATTTATACAAGTTAATATTTTTTCGATTTTCCTTAACCGCGAAGCAGCCGCGTGTTTTTAGGCTCATTAACACATGCATAACCTGCTGAACTATTTCTCGCGTGTATGAATGCAACGCACCAATTCCGAAATTCTATGTAATGACATTGAAAGCAATGAAACACAGCAGCTGAGATAGAGGCAGGAGAAGGGAGGCGGGCAGTAAATGTATATTTACATAGCTCAACTTACCGGTAAGCTCGTCGACAGAATAATTCTGACTGAAATAAAATGCAAATATACGCCTGCGGCCATCTGCGCATTGCAGTGTTATGCCACAACTACACACAAAAACACATTCATAAACACATGCATCCGTATAGTCAATCAGTCAGGCATGTGGTAATTTAGGCAAATTTAACCGCTCATACATTCGTCATGGCAGCAACTATTCATCATTGCCACTCCGATGGGTCAATAGAGCGGTGATGGACACCGTTGGGGAGCACAAAGCCTTAATGAACACATAAACATCTGGTTAACCGCGTGTGCAGTCATCACACAGGCATACATATTAAAGGTGTACTGTTATGTGAGTATTTAGGTAATATTATGTCTTTGTTTGTTGTTTTATGCACATATTGACACATATGTATATATGTACATATATTTGAGTATGTATGTAAGCCCTCAGAGAACATAAAAGGACTACTATGGCAATGTTTTGGACTTATGGTATTTGTCTTTACTTTTCTGGTGTCCCACGGCATTGAATCTGAAAATTGAGCAATTTAGGTCTTTCCTAAAGACTCAGTTCGAGCACTGCGCCGACGAGAGACTAACTAAAAATATCTACACTCTCCAGGAGCTAAAACAGTCAGCACGATTCCAATATGATCAGTCGCTTACAACCTTCATCCCGCTCATATTTCCACAGTGGGAAGTGCAATTCTTGTGCTGGCTGGTAACTGCCTGCCTTCTCAGCACCTTCTCTTAACAGCTGAGACCTAATTATTAATTGAGTTTAATTAATGAGTGGAGTTCAATCAACAAATTCAGTGTAATTAATTAATTGAGTTCTAATACATAGTGAAACTATAAAGTATTTATTTTCAAATAACTAATTAAATAATTAAGTAATTTAGTTCAATTAATTTGTTGTTAATAGAGAATAAAGTATTGTAGTTTAGAAGTCCCTATACAACCATAGGATGTATTTAGTGAAACACAAAGCGTCCTTTTCACTAACTCAAAATTAATTGCTTTTACTCACATCCACATCTAAATCCTAAACATTCGGTGTTCGTGGCCACCATCACTTGCAATGGCTGGAATTCACTACTCCAACTAATCAGAGGCGAGCATTTACCTGCTGTCTAGACGTTTGTTGACGTTTTCGAGCTTAGCAAATGAAATTCCAAAAACAAATTACTAGAACTCTGTCAACAATATGTGGCGTGAAGTACATGAAAGCAAAACTAATTTTTTTGAATTTCATTGTAGTTTATGAGAGCGCTGTAGAGAAAGTGAGAGTTAGTGTCCAACAGTGCTCAAGTGAGAAATTTTACCATAACAAATTATATGTTTGCGGTGCGGTCCTTTTGGGCAATGTCAGTCATTTGTCGCGCATATTAGGTTAGGTTAGGTTAGGTAAAAATGGCTGATCGATGATCCCACGTAGACTAACAAATTAGTCCTTTGTGATGCCATTAAATGAAAAACTCCCGTATTCGGACTTACAGGTTGCCGAAGCGCTTTGTAGCCAATATAAAGTTACACAGACGCTTAACTTCAACCCCCGCCAATTCGGTGGGGTGTCCAAAGGTATGCGCCCCCAAGTGTCTTAGTCTTGACCTCCCAAAAGCAGGACAGTCAAGCAGGAAGTGCTGGCTTGTTTCTACCACATCTTCCTCTAAACAGCATCTGCATTCAGCATCCGGCAAGATACCCATTCTTACCGCATGTAAGCCAACTGCACAGTGGCCTGTTAAAAGACCCACTAACAATGAGAGGTTAGTCTTACTGTGGACTAAGAGATCATTTGATCTCCTGCGATCTATACTGGGCCAGAAGGCTTTTTGCACTCACAAGTGCCGGTAATCACGAGCATCCGCGTGGCCCAGCATCTAGTAGTAGACCACAAAAAGAAACAGGAGCACCGATCCGTTTCCATTCTACCGATAATGATTCTCGGGTGCCTTTCCTTGCTACGCTTTCAATTGCCCGCACGGCCCGGCACCCACACCAGTCTAATCACGAAACATCTGGCTGCTAGCTTACACATTCTTCGACCAACCCTGAACGCACTTCGAATGAGTTCAAGGCTAATATAACCGCTCTACTATCTGAGTGAATAGTCACTTGTCTGAAGGTGGATGCACTAACAGCAAATCAGCTCTGTGGCTGCGAAGCCTGGAATACACTACAGTAGTCGGGAAGTGAAACAGCCCCGACAGTAGACCCTCCACCAACTAAGCTTTGACCCATCCGTGAAGAAGCTTGCTGCCCCTCTTCTCCAACGGCTTCTTCCCACCCACATCTCCCTCGTCGGTATATGGGCAGCAAACGGCGATTCCATATCCAGATTTTTCAAAGTTTGTAAGGATATCCGAATGACCAGATGCACGCTGAAACCATAGTCTCTGATGACCTTCGAGCACCTACCGGCAATGTCCACCGGCGTAATGTTCAAAATTGCATTAAGTGCCATAGTTGGGGTAGATCTTAATGCACCGCATATGCTAATTAGCGCAGCCCGTTGAACGCTTTCGAGCTTTTTGGCCAGTGAGGTCTTCCCTAAAGCCCTCCACCACAGAACAAGATGGGCTTTACTATGGTGTCATAGAGCGGTGGTGAGAGACGGCTCCTTGCAGCAGTTAAGGCAATAGATGCCTTTTTTTCTCTCCTCGAATTCGGCTTCAGTCCTAAATATTTCACTGAGTCGCGCAATAACGGTGCCGCCGGGATTTTATATTTTCGGCTGAATAAAACCATTTCCGACGAGTCCACTTCCGGCCGCCCAAATATCCCTGCGTCAACTCGTACACGGTGCTAAGGAATTTTCCTTTGACCATAAGTGCTACATCGTCTGCGTAGGCAATCACCCGGCAGCCGCGATCCTCTAGTTTATTGAGCAATTCGTCAACAACCAGGATCCATAGAAGAGGAGAGAGAACCCCACCTTGTGGTGTTCCCCTACTCACCCTACGCCTCGCACGCGCGCTGCCCCATTCCGTTTCGATCACTCTGTCACACAGAAGACTGAGAATGAGGCAGTTGAGGTTCGCTTCTACCCTAATACCGTCAAGGGCAGTTTACTGCCTTAGGACATTGTTGAAAGCTCCTCGATATCCAGGAAGGTCCCAACAGCGAAGTCCTTGGCTTCAATGGCTTCTTCGAGCCATGACACGATAGTATGCAAGGCAGTGTCTACTGACCTGCCTTTGCGGTAAGCATGTTGTGCTCTAGACAAATAGTCTCTCGGAATGCTCTTCCTTATATACCAGTCCATCAGCCTCTCCAGAGTCTTTAACAAGAAGGAGGAGAGGCTGATTGGCCTGAAATCCTTGGCCGTGACATGGGAGCCTCTGCTTCGTGATGAACGTAACCTTGACTCGTCTCCAGGCCCCCGGGATGTAACCTAATCGGACAGTTCGCATAGATAGGTGCCAACCAGCTGCATGATACCTTAACAGCTTGTTGCAGCTGCGCGCAGGTATGATGCCGTCTGGTCCCGGGGACTTGAATTTTCGAACAAGTTAATCGCCCACGTCAAATGCCGCTCATCCAGGATGCTGACAAAGGCCGCGCAGTCGTCATGCGGCACCCCGATAGATCCCCTAGCAGAGGACATGTTACACGGAAAGTGAGCGTCGACAAGCATTTGAAGTGTTTCTTCACTGCTGAGGGCCCACTTCCCATTTTCGTCCTTGAGATACCCCAGGGACACTGGGGTTTTTGCAGAATAGAATCTCGAGGACTCGTGACAGCCTTCCACTTTTTCACAGAAGCGCTTCCACGAGGTCCTCTTAGCATTCTTAACTCGGACTTGTATATTGAAAGTCCTACTTTATACAAAGCCCAGTCATCAGATAACCCACTCCTGCGGGCCTTGTTGAAAAGCCGTCTGCAAGACGCCCTAATATCTGAGAGCTCCATAGTCCACCATAGAGGTTTCTCTTTGCCCTTCGGCGATCTCAGTGGACAAGACCTCTCCAGCGCAGCCTTACACGCCGAGCTGAAGACTTCAACCCACTCCTCCACCGCATCGGTGGTGGCCAACGCGTCCACCTCCGGTGCGCGCGGGAGAGTTTGCCGAAGCCTTCTGCGGTAACCTACCCAGTCCGTGTACCTAGGATTCCTAAAGGATTTCCTAGGCGGACGTTCTCCGACTAGACTAAACTCGATGTACCTGTGATCCGAAAAGGAGTGATCGTCGAGGACCCTCCAGTTCGAGATCAGCGGGGCAATCGCTTGTGAGGTTAGGGTGAGGTCGAGGACCTCCTCCCTGCCAGCGGTCACAAAAGTAGGAGAGTCTCCTCTATTACAAATGCGAAGATCTTCGCCAATAATGAAATCAAAAAGCGACTCACCTCTAATGTTCGTATCCGAGCTTCCCCAGATTTGGTGCCGCGAGTTAGCGTCGGAGCCGATGATGACGCCAGTGCCAGCCTTAGACGCTTCGGCTAAGGTCCTTCTCAGCATTAGGGGAGGTGGCTCCACCACATCATCGTGTGGCATATATGCGGAGATAAGCCAGAAATCTCCGGTGTCACACTCCAGTTTCGCTGTCACAATGTCAGCACTGCTGAAATTAGGTAAAAGAAATACCGTTAATTCATTCCTTACCAGCATACAGGCTCTGTTCCTACCTGCACCCTTGGCCGACAGGAGCCTGTGGCTCTTTGTCCTCAATCCAGATATCCCGTTACCAGTCAGCCACGGTTCCTGGATCAGGACGACATCAGCTCCATCTTGTTCCAGACGGAGCAATAGATTGGCGGAGGCCGCCTTCGCATGCTGGAGGTTAATCTGGAGGAATTTCATCCTTCAGACTTTCCTCCAGGAGCGTTATTTCAGCGCCTAAGTCGTCGCGCATATTGAGATGACACGAAATTGTTAATGAAATACACGGTGACAAGTGCTCATTTTGTAATGCTCTAGTGTGGAAAATTAATGCATGTTTAATGAATTTTTTATTACCTATTTTGCAATTGGAAGTTTTTAGTATGGATTTTAGTTCTTTTGCTTCGCGTTTTTTTTTAACTAATGAAGAATTGTTTATTATTCATAAAAATATTTGATGGACAAACTAAATATTAAGAATATTTTCAAAGAAGAAAAAAATGTAACTCAAAGAAGTCCTGTTATTATAGAATCATTCATAGATCTCCTTAAGATTACTGGTTCCATACCTTATGCAATATATCTTTAGCACGTCCGGACTCCTACCAAATGCAGTTGATGTTTCACTCAGACCATGGGTGCTTGAGAATACCACGATGGTAAAAACGAGTTTCGCAGTTGGCTTTCGAACCGAGTTCTTGCAACAGTCGAACCGACTTGTCTAGCATCGTCACGTATACAGACTGAAAGCAGGAAAGACACAGATGTACTTGAATATCTAGCCAAGTAAAGTCCACTCAGAAGCGTTCTGTCGCAAAAATAACAGAATCTCATTGTATTTCTAATTTTCATCCCAGCACTTATGGGCTTTGTATATTGAATAGATTTCTTGCATGAATGCTTGAATTTTTTTTTTTTTTTATGAATGTAAACCTATTCTCGATCGGAGTGCCTTTTCATCCACTTCTGAGATAATCATCTACAAAAAAGCTGCATGAAAAGTCGAACTGCAATTTCCAAGTCAGGGACAGATGCCAATTTATGTTTGGAGAGTATCTCAGTAGCACGGTTCAAAAGCATTTGTGACATATTTTCTGCAGCTACAAAAGAAATAACAGCTGTCGAACTCCATCTAAAGAAAAGCAAGAACGAAACAGCACGTTATGTTTTCCTAGACTCTCTAATTTCTGCTGGACCTCATACCTTTGGTGAACCGAGCGAACTGGCTGGGATCGATAGCCCTATTAGCGCTTCGACGATAGATGAAAACTGTTCTGAAAATGTTTGTTCACGATTAGAACGTACTACAGATCGTCAAGAATTTGTCCGGTTTTGGCTTTGAATTATACTAGCTGAATGTGAAGCATTAATAGTGTGTACAAATGTAGGTCCCAAATTGGAAAAGAATGAGGATTGAGGGAATATGTGACGAAATTCTAATAAACTACTTGAATTACTACTATCAAAAATATACGTAATTAAATATAAATTAATATTTGCTCCTTATGATCTAAATAAACAATAGCACAGCTTAAAGCTAAAATCTAAATTTATGTGTGCACAACAATATCAATATTACAACAAATATTGACCTACACTTTACTCGATGATCACACACGGCACTTCAAAGCAAGTGACTCTCCTCCAAAGCACTAATATGTTGTGAGTGTTGTTTACAATCATTTCTGTTATTGATAAATGTATCAATATATGTATGTATGTATGCTTGTATGTACTTATGTATTGTGTATTTCAACAGATCCGATAAACACTCGAACTTTTATGGCTCTCGGCAACTACAATGTTTGACTACACAACCACTCAAGCAAGCAATGTACTACACTCAAACAACATTACAATCCAAATCTGTTGCTTGCTTGTGTGGGTAAGCATTCCCCAAACTATATGACCAATCAAATAAGCAATATGCAACAAATTGCTCGCGCACGACAATCATGAATCCACGCAGTGAAGAAACAGTGTCTCAACCCCTATTTAAATAAACATTTTATCCAGCAGGGATGATCTTCGGCTTGTAAGACTCCTTACAAACCGGCTTAAACTGATAGGACTCTAGTTTTTGTATTCATTTGAACTCTTTGTGTCGTTCCGGCAGGCAAGCTAATGCCAAGGCTCTCTCTGTTAAAACTTTGGCCAGGATACGTTCCTCCCGTCGTTACGGATTTAATGTAGCATTAATGTGTAGATTGGAATGATTTCTTCTTTACGCTGGTCGAGGGGTCGGAACTGCTCTCAAAAAAGGACAGTGTTTTGGTCGAGTGATGAAATGAGGCGATGAAATCATCCTCATGAAAAGTAGTGTAAAAGGGGTGTTAAATCGGCTTGAGCTTGCAGTAAAACGCCGTCAAGTAATGTTGGTAGAGCTGTTAACTCCATAAATTTTCCTATCAATTTAAAATGAACTGCTTTGAACGCTAAACTCAGGGTCACATCTAATAGACAGTTATCAAGAGGATCGTAAGTAAGTGCAGAGGCGCAATGAACCCCTTCCAGCTATAGCTGCTAGCTAGGCAATCAGAGACAATGAATAAGTCTATAGGTCATAGAAAAGAAAATATATACTCAAACTTCACTAAACTGTCGTTATTATCTCTTTAATACTACTTATATAACCTGATTTGTTTGATCATTTAATCATTCATCATATAATCAATTATAGAAAATTTGTCACCAAAATACACATCTCAGTAGAAAACAGCACACACTACCCCTTGTACTTGCTATGCGTGCGAGTATTACATAACAATCACTTGTGGCAATTTCACTTACTCACTTGATACACTAATGTTTCACATACATGTTGCCTGCCTCAAGAGCCAAAAACCGCAAAACGTTCACGCTATCAAAAGTTTTCAAACGGAACAACTCAAAATGCGCACCAATATATCATATTCACATGAGTACAAGGAACATAAAGTCAAAAGAGGAAGAGAGTGAAAAACAGTAAATACAAAGTTGCATATGGCATAACGTAAACGAGTTGAAATTATTGTGGCGATTGCGTTGGCTATATAATTGCCATAAAAACTTTATTTTAACAAGCAGCGGAGTGGCAGAACACACAAATTGTTGCTACATAGATATATATATATATATATGTATATGTAACTAAACGGGCGGTTATTTAGAAGAATCCTCTAAAAAGGAAAATGTAGCAAATGGCTAACACTAGTGCAAATATAAAGCGATCTTATCAGTCGCTGCTGGCCTCATGCTCTCTATACTTTCACTATAAACCCTCCTACCTTCAACACTTTATCCAAACATGTGAAATAACTGAAATCAGTTTGTTTTTGTTGAAGAATAAGGTAGAAATAAAGAAAACTAAAACTAAAAAAATTGCAATCAGTATTCGGTCCTGCACATGCCTCACTTCATCCGCAAACCATTTTTCTTATGCCAAACAATTTCATTCCTTTTTAGAAATTCACACCGCTGCGTCCACATTTGATTCAGTTTTAGTGCTGGCGGGTCATCGCACATGAATGGCTCTTTGAAAAGTTTTCCATTTATCAAAGTTAGTGCCGCAATAGAATACATACGCATGCATATATGTTTGCATGTATGCTATGAAGAAACTAGTTTTATATATGAATGAATGCTTAGAAGTGCTGCAAACATGTTGCTCATACGACGTGGCGAACATGTTCTTTACTAAATCACACGGTCGGGTCATTGATGGTGCCAAATTGAATTAGAATAGCGCAAGTTTATTAAAAAGTTTATTAAAGTGATATACTCTGCTTTATGTAAATTAAAAAAGCATCAGTGAAATGAGATATACTACCAGGCAATAAGTAAACTTGGATTATTTTCAATGCAAGATAATGTCTTATAAACTTTCCTAGGAACTGTACTACACAGACGCGATCCTCAACGCCAGCGAACTACCATATTTTTTAAAAGTAAACATTTTTTTTGTATTATTTCATTACTATCTTGATGAAGTAATAGCCTCGAAAAAGCTGTTCGATGGTAGAATATCAATTTGCTGGACGTTTGCTCGAATCAAGAGTTGTCGAGAGTAAAAAAAAACAGTAAAATACAGAGTTCAACGGTATCGGTTAACCATTGCATGTCAAACTAAATCACTGAGAAAAAATCGGATAGGAAAAATGATAAAACGATTTGAAAGAAACCCAACATTTTTAGTGAATTCTCAAATGCCAAGAGCCACCATAAGTAATCTCAAAAACTCACATATATTTATAGACCCAATTTTAACTTGAATTATTTGAGAAAATTACAAATTTTATGCCCAAATCCTTTAAGATATCTTGTCGAACGAGAAAGTTATATATGAAAGAAATTCATTTTGTTCGATCAATTTCTATGGCAGCCATATGCTCTAGTGGAGGTGTGTAAAATTTCAAATCGATGCCGCAAAAACTGTGGAACTTGTTTGTATATACAACTCGTCAGCCTGATCATTTACCAACATATACATTTTACCCTCACTGATCCCTTCGAATCCTAAGTAACTCTTTCCATATCCTGATACTAGTCTTACTTTCATTAAGGATCGGCATTTTTGCATTTGAGATACTCGAAATTACCATGTAGTAAACTTCATACAACTTTTGTTACAGAAAGAACTCTCACAGTTGAAGATCACTGAGATCATAAAGTAAGATGGAGCAACAGAATTTGCATTCTAAAGCATTTTAAAAGCAATGTAGAAGATATTTTGCCTTATTCCGGTTAGTATTTTCGGTTAGTGTGGACGAAAATTTTGATATTTTTATTCAATTTTAGTTCCACATATTCCAAGATGATTTAAGGAGGGAAATACCGCTAAAATTTTCAAAAACTTAAAAAAATTTTTCGCTCTAATCAATTGAAAAACTATTAAAATATAGTCCCGAAGTTCATTGGTATACTCCGAATATTTTGGAAGGAATAGGCCTCAGAACCACTGCACTTCATGCAGCGGCTGTATAGGTACCAAAAATTTGAGACTCGTTTCTTCGAAACTAACTCCTTTTATCC
>NC_065923.1:66887811-66959455 GCF_024586455.1 Bactrocera neohumeralis | reverse complement strand
GTTAGTTAACCTCATTACTCTGAAAATGAATAAATAGCACTTCTATAGACACCATAAAGGACATCATAGATACTCTATTTGGGCTCGGCACTTTTGCTTCAATGGCTTCTAAGTTGCCTTATTATTTCCCCAGTGGTTGCTCTTGACATTTCCTGCAGTCTTCACGATAGTGTGCCGCCACCAGACGGTGAACTTTTAGTATTCCAGTCATGTTCTTACAGTCCCTTTTATCGAGTGTTAGATAGTTACACCGCCTTTTGTTTTTCCTTGGCATGCTTCTGTTCAGATAGCCGTATAGACAATTAATGGGTTTCAGGTGATATCAGAACATCGCTCTTAACAATCTCGCTCACTATCACATTGCTCTCGACTCATTTGTGACCTGGCACCCAGTAGAAGTGAAGTGGCTTTGTTCTGACGACGCTCTTCACTGCTACACTGCTTTCCAAGACACTTCTTCTTCCATATGCGAAGCAAGGTAAAAGCCTTGATTGCTGCTTGGCTGTCAACGTAAATGTTGACTCTGGAGTTGTCTGCTGATGCATTGGAGGCTAACTCCGCGGCTTTCGCAATAGCGAAATGTATACTGCAATGGTCGGACAGCCTCCTTATGCCCAACTCCATCGTCCATTTTCGAGCCATCCGTATAAATGTTTATAGTGTTGCGCGTAGATAATATACCTTTACGCCAGCCATTTTTTTCTATATTTCCTTTGAATCTTTTTTTCCAGTTGAAAAGTGGAATCGTGTTTGCCAAACCGCTATTACCTACCGAGCTATATCCAAAGATTCTATGTGTAAATTCTCCTGCAGCCAATAGTCGCCCACCGACGATTTTGCCACGCAAGAGGTCTATAGGTAGCAGGTTTAGCCCTAGTTCAATGGTCGCCGCTGTAGTGGTTCTGAGAGCTTCCCTTATGCGCATTTTTCTCCTGGTTAGAGCGGATCGGCCTTTCTGGCGGCTGCCTTGTGAATTTCAGTTGATAACATTTGGTTCGATCTTTAATAGCTTTGATGTATAGAAGTGGGGACTTAATGTTGGAGTTAAATATTTTTATTTTAGTATGCCTGTCTTGAACGAGAACCTCCAGACTACATTAAAGGCGCCTAAAGCTTGATTGGTCTACACTATACGTTGCTGATGTCTTCCTTAAATCATCGGTTTCCAAATATATTCTTACTACTGCCCAAGTAACCAAACGATTCCACGTTTACAAATTCTATACTATCGCTTTGGAAGTTCAACGTATATGTAGGTGGAGTTGGTACACATATCTATGGTTTTTAAGCCGTTCATTCTGCGCCCTATTTTCGCTGCAGTTTTTGCACCACAACTAGTTTTGTTGTTATGCCAGCAAATCTTGGTGGGTGTTTGTTTTATCCGAGGCTTCTTTATTGTGGTTTCTTTGATAAGGTGGTTTAAGATTGACTGTCAGTCCATTTAGCCTCTCTGCTGTCCAGATATCGATTGTAGAGTATAAACCTGCTGCCATGTAATTGGTTTATTTTATCGAGCCGATTTACTTGGACACGTGAGCCTTGTTCGCTAACAAACAGAGGGGAACCACGCGTAGATGAGGTATAAAATTTGATGGTAGCGGCTATATATTCGTTTTGAAGTGATCCATCTTGCGTAATTTGGATCGTTATATAGGAAAAAATGTCGAAAAAGTCTTTTCGTAATTTGTCAATAGATGTCGTTACAGTCGTATATCTACAGTGCTACCAATCACATTGTTTAGTAGCGTTGGAAGGGTGCGATTTTTAGCTTCATTTAAACAAAAAAATTAAATTCGGGAAAGTTGAAAAATTGTTCAAAAATGAGTGAAAATAATGAAAAACAATCGCTATATGTTGAAATTTTTGTATAAAAAAGCGAAGAATGCCACGCAAGCCACGAATGAAATTTGTGAAGTTTACGGAGACGATGCTGCATTAGTTCATATAGCGCAACAATGGTTCGTGTAGCGCAACAATGGTTCGCTCGCTTCCGTTCTGGAAGTTTCGATGTCAAAGATGCATCTCACTCTGGTCGACCTATCGTTAAAAAAGTCGATGAAATAGAAATATGCAAAAAAATTGACCAAGACCATCAAATAAGCAACCATGACATCGCTAAGGAACTTGACATTCATCATCAAACGGTTTTGAACCATCTCAACAAGGCTGGCTACAAAAAGAAGAATAAGAGAAAGAGCTTCTTCCTCCATCAGGATAACGCTAAGCCACAAACATTTTTGTTGACTCGGCAAAAATTGGGAGAGCTTGTCTGGGTAGTTTTGATGCATCCACCATATATCCCTGAAGCCTGTGAAAATTACTTATCGCAGTTTTTCGAGGAGAAACCAGAAAAGTTTTACACTGATGAAACAAAGTCTCTAGTGGAAAAAAGGCAAAATGTTACCGACCAAAATGGTACATATTTGGTTCAATAAAGTTCATTATAACAATAAAAAACAAGTGGAAGTTTGATTAGAAATACGAAAAGACTTTTTCAACTGCACCGAAGCTAATATACCCTTCACAGTTCCATTTCTTTTAGTAACTATGTATTCAGTTTGTATATAGTAATCCGATCTCAGCAATTTGCTCGGAGATTATGTTATATGTATATTATATTTCGTGAAGATACCACGTCAAATGCAAAAGTTTGCCATACCAGCCCTTTATTCCGATCGTTCGGTTTGCATGGCAGCTATATACTATATGGAGCCGATCTGAACAATTTTCTCTGATGTAACATTATTTCTATAAACAATAACTCATACCAAGTTTCGTGAAGATACATATATCGTCAAATGAGGAAGTTTCCCATGCAAGCATTTGATTCCGATCATTCAGTTTGTATGGCAGCTATATGCTATAGTTAACCGATCTGAACAATTTCTGCGGAGATAACATTATTGCCTTAGAAAAAAGCTATACCGAATTTCGTTAAGATACATTGTCAAATGTGAAAATTTTCCATACAAGAACTTGATTCCGATCGTTCAGTTTATATGGCAGCTATCTGTTATAGTGGTCCGATATCGGCAGTTCCGACAAATGAACAGCTTTTTGAAGAGAAAATGGCGTTTGCAGAATTTCAAAACTATATCTTAAAAACTGAGGGACTAGTTCGTATATATACAGACGGACATGGCTAAATCGATTCAGCTCAACATACTGATCATTTATATACTTTATAGGGTCTCTGACGCTTCCTTCTGGGTATTACAAACTTCGTGACAAACTTAATATACCCTATTCAGGGTATAATTAGAATGTTTTTATATCATCTGAACAGGCTTATAAGTCGAAGGGAAACAGAACTAGTTACCGAGTAAGTTTAAGGCGTTCTGAAGATTATTTCATTTACGAAACGATCTTAACACATCCCAATATACCCAAGGATAAATCACTTATTAAAGTAGGTGGATTAGTTATTTTGTTTAATTTTTTTTTTTTAATTTTTTGTGCTACAAATATCTAAACTTTTCGTTTATTGGTTGTATTACTAATTAACACTCAACCTAATACTAAAACCAAAATAACAAAAATATGGCAAGACTCGCTCTGCATTTTGAGCGACGCACCTACCTCCTGGTTCATTAATGGGCTTACTTGCATATTCACTTTCAGTGCCTTTCTTCCATTACAACTACAATCACATAGTAAATACATCGAATGCCGTTAGTAATTGAGAGCACTAGCACAAGGTTACTGGCATAGGCGCGACGAGCGAGAAAAAAATTGACGAATTAATGGTAGGCGAAGTGTATGAAAGGTGTGACATCAAAATTGAGTGGCGTAGACTTTGGAAGCGAAAAAAAATCGCCTTTACAAGCATGCAACAGGGGTTCAAAAGCATTCGTTGAGGCAGGTGAAAACAGCAGAAGATGTGTAGATAAGGTAGAGATATGTCGTGCAGTTGCACTAAAAACAAACATTTGGATGTGTGGACGTGCAAAAGGCGGACCGCTGAGCCAATGACGTGCATAGCAAGGTTTTCGGGAGCGGCGTAAGGCTTGAGGTGAAATTTTGAGTGCGCCTTTAAAAACACAAATTGCGCTCTAATTGAATTGCAGGCAGGGCAAAAACACGACGAAAAAGCCAATAAAGAGCACGCACAAAAAGTTAAAACGAAGCGAGGTTAAGCGCTCCGGGTGAAAAGTGCAGCGTGCGAACGCAATAACAGCTGTAAAGTTAATTGTCGCTTTTTCAGTTGACGACTACACGCGCTCAACCGGCTAACATGATTTACAATGCAATGCTAATTATACGCGCTGTTGTTGTAATTGTTGTTGTTAAGTATTTTTAAACGTAGTATGTTGTAGTTGCAATGCGCTAACGTAAACACTTATTACATGGCTCACGTCAGCGTATCGTGCGATATGTGCGCTGGCCTACCTTTAGGCGCTGCGAAATGGCTGATGGAAAGAGGAGTTGGAGAAAATGAAAACATTAATTACAATAATAATACACGTGATTTTTGCGCGTAAAATAGCCAACACAACAAGGTCAATTGGTGTGGCAGGCGATTATTTGGATGCACACATCAATATTTTACGCGGAAATGAGTAATTACGTTGCCTACTTATAGGCGGTTTACGATTTGTTAGGTGCGCTGGTTATGTTAAGCACTAAATTGCTACATAAAGTGGCTTGTAATAAATAGAGCAAGCCACATTATAAGTGCTAAGTCGAAAGTTTAGTATATTTTCAGTTATAGAATTCCAAATTTTCGGGAACTACTTTTGAAATCCCGAAATCCCAAAATCCTAAAGTTGTTTAGTTATTAATATATTATATTCAAGCATATACTAAGAGTTATAGATATAGTATATAGTTATAGAAACCAGAGATATTTGGGACTAATTTTTCGAATCCCGAAATTTCGAAAACGGTTGTTTAATTATAAATATATTATGTACAACCAATCAAGATACACAAAATTTTACGAAACGAAGCAGACACTACCTTTATGTCGCACAAAAGATATAGCAAACGCAGAGGCAGATGAATACATGCAAACATAAGCTTTCCCTGGTTATTACTACTGAGAGAATTTCTATATGACAGCAACCTTGAGATGCTGATTTTAAATGGACACACAAACGCTTGGCATGGTATGCCGCAGCAATTGGTATGAACAAATACATATATGCAAAGTAGTATGTATGCATGCAGGGGCAGGCATGCGTGCAACAAGCAGCATATTCGCACAGCTGCAGCATACTAAGGAAATGTGTGGACAAATTAGCTTACACTTGCATGCCAATTTATTTAAGTATATACCCGAGCAATACACATACAACATACAAACATACATATATAATTAAATAAATAACTCTCTGCAAATTTCATCATTGATGCTTAGTGTGTGTGAGTGTGTGTCTGCTTAAAGTTTGGGTGCGTAGTTGCCATGTTGTTAGTGGAAGTGACTTTGTGCAGCATTTCCGTGAATTCTTCATTTTTGGAAACACATAATTTTTAAAGGTATTTTTGGATAGCAAATTTTTACACCTTTAAAATTTTGTAAAAAATTTTGAAAACAATTTAGTTATTGGAAAATAGTTCTAATTTTTAGAAAAAATTTTGAAACTTTTGGAAAAAATTTTTTGGTTTTTAAAATCTTTTTGAAAAACCAATTTTGAAAAACAAATTAATTATGTCGATATTAATTTTCAATACTTAGGATATTATAATTTTTAAAAATATCTTTGACTAAATATTTGGAGAGTAATTCTATATACCTCTGTATGTATGTACATATGTATGTAGGTATATATACATATAATATATATATATTTGTGAAAAATGTAATAAAATAATTATTTCGGAAAATAATTTTTTAATTTTCGATATTTTTAATATATTTAAAAATTATATTTGGCAAACTTTTTGAAAAACATATTGAAAAAAAATTTAATTTTTTCACATTTTTGGAAAATAAATTTTGGTTTTTGGAAAATTTTTACAATATTTAAAAATATTTTTTGACAAAATTTTTGTTTGCAAATTTATTTAGAAAACTAAAATAAATTTTTGAAATTTTCTTATAATTTTAAAAAATAATTTTAGAACAGTTATGCAACTCACATCATTCGAGCTATGAATTCATTATAGTTTTAGGTTTATTAGATGATAAACACATTTTGCAGTCTATATTTGCAAGGTGTCGATAGCATTTTCGATTATTTTTTTCTTCTGCCAACAACTTTTCGATATCTACTAGAACAGTGTGAGCTATCTGAAATATATTGAAGTTTGTAGTTATTATGGATTCGCTACTCCTAACTCAGTTTTCTGTTTCGATAAAACATAATTTCGAGCAGCCCTTTTGGAACAAACATATTGAAGTGTAACCTCAAATATAATTTTAGATACTCTGACTTTTGTCTTTTGGACTTCAGTTTCACGAGGTAGTATTCTTTTAATTTTTGAATCATATTATTTGGTTAGCTTTTCTCTTGATTTTTCATTTTAAATTTTCATATATTACTATTGATTATATTTCACGAGGCATTCTTGAGATTTTTGAATCTTATTAATTTTTAGCTTTTCTCCTGATTTTTCATTTTAAGTTTTCATATATTACTATTGATTATATTTATGAAGGCTGATTAAGTTCAGTTGAAGGTTTTATACTTTCTTTGTCTTATTAATACTTGTATGTACTACAATATTCCATAATTCTGCAATTAAAAAATACATTTTTTACAAGCCTTTTCAATATGTCCATTTGTCAGATTCCGCCTTTTATTGAATTGTATAACAGCTATATGCTATAATCGTCCGATCTGAACAATATGTTCGAAGCTTAAAACATTACCTTTGGCATTAATCTCTACCAAGATCATTAAGATCCATATACGGAGTTTATTTTAATCAATCAGCTTGTGTGACAGCTATGTATGTATATGCAATGGTAAGAATAAAAATGATTCGGATCTTGCAGTTACACTCGGAGTAATAATTCCAAAGTTCCAAAGTTTGTGGAGATATCTCATGAAATAATAGTTTTCCATAGATTTGATTTCGATAGGTTAATTTGTTTAGCAGCATATGTGTTGTGGTGGACCAATATCGGCGTTTCCGACAAATTCTTTCTTGGCTAAGTTAACTCAGCTCGCGACGCTGATAATTTTAATATGTGTACTAGGGTGTGCCATTTTGAGGCATCGATCGGAATCGATCTTCGGTAGTCGAAGTCGATTAAGAATCGATTCTTGACATTCGAAAAATCTATTATTTTACGAGAAAACTCGATTTTCGAGTAGAATCGGAATCGAGTTTACCATCCCTACCGGCAGTCATCGCGTGCACATATAATAACCTCCGTACAATAACCACCACAAAAAAAAATGATTTTTTTTCCATGTAATTTATATGAAAAACAGAAAATTTGAAAGAGGCACCTCTTAATATTAATATTATGAGCTCATCTTTTGAGTGACTTTTTTTTACACATTTCGAAAGTTTTGAGCCTGTTTTTCAGTTGAAAAAAAAGGTTGCCTCAAAATGGCACACCCTAATGTGTACACTATATAGAGTGGTGTGTTTCCTTTAGGATGTCACAAACTTAGATGGTATACAATATATAGATATATACATATATATACAACATTGCATACCGTTACGCCAGAAAATAATACTAAGAGAATTATAAAAGTACATTAACCCCTCACATCAGCTTGTTGCAAGTACTATAAGCTCACAAATACCGTGCGTCTACTACACCATTAATTGCAACAATTTGCTGCAGTAAAAGTTTTTCAAAGTAGCTGCGCTGGAAACGTGCAACAATTACATATATACACCGACACCTACACATATATATGTATACACCATATATATAAATTTATATATATGCAGTGGCATGTGTGTGTACATATATCCAGTGCCATTTGTCAACTTTCAACATTTTTCCTAGCTCCTCGTTAACACCTCTCGCCTTGTTGACGCAAATTTGCCGCCATTTTTCGCTTCGCAATGAAATTTGCCTTTCCCCCAGGCAACAATTAAATGTTGTTATTGTATTTGTTGTGTTTTTTTTCATTTATTTTTCTTTGTTTTTTTTGTCCTCCTTTGGTTTTAATTTTTTATTGTTGTTTTTGCTTTGCTTTTTATTATATTTTCTGCCCTCTTTGTTGCACTCGTTATTACCCACTATGAATTGCATTTAAATTGCACTGATTTATGAGCGCATTTTCCAATTCAATAACTGCTTGCTGTCGCACCTTCTTTTGCTTGGTTTATTTGGCTTTTTATTTCCCTTTGAATTATGAAGACTTTTTATGGCTTTGCATTTTTTTCATGCATAATTTATTGCCTTCGCCTTAGTTGAAATTTTAAAATAATTTTTCAACTATGCAACATAGTTTCAGGCTAATTGCAGTAATAAATATGATTTAGTTTCCATTTTTCTTCAATGAGAAAGTTTCCTATCCAAGTCCTTGGTTCCGTTAGTTCAATTTATATAGGAGCTATATACTACGGTGATCCGATATGAAAAAAAATCCTTCATATATTGCGCCATACTTTTAGAAAATTATTCATGCAAAATTGCATGAAGAGATATCTCGTTAAATATAAAGTCTTACATATGTACAAGGACTTGATTTTGATCGACCAATAGAACGTGCACAAAGTTTCTACTTAATATCTCAAAAACTAAGGGACTAGTTCATGTATATAATTAAGGATCTTCATGGAATGGTCATTACTTTTTTGAATGACTTCTCCACTTATATTTGAGAAATACTTGAAAATATTTACATTTATTACCATTACCTGAAATTTTATACCAGTCCGGTTCGAAATCTGAAATTTATAGAAGTTAGATTGACGGTTGCCAGATTAACTTATAGGCTTAGATATAGCCTTCATGGCGAAAGCGATTTTTTTTCGTGAGTATTGGTCCAAGAAAGAGTTTGAGTCAAAAGTAAAAAACGGAATCCGTTTTTCGAAGTTAGCCACCAAAATCGAAAATTTTGTCTTCGAAATTGCATACTAAAAATACGGACAAATCTATGTTTTTCGCTTTATTTCAATCATGCAAATCAAAAACTGTGATCAAAAAGTAAGATGAATTTGTTTACAAAATGCGCATTGTAATTTTTAAGTTTGCTGAATAACCCAGTAGTCGCACGGATCTGGTGCTTGTAGAGCGAGTTTTGTGTCGTGTTTGACGCATAACGTTCAAACAATATTTTCAGTTTACAGTTTGTACCGGCTGAAACAATTCATAGTGCACCACACGATTATAATCATCGCATCTTGCTTTTTGATCACAGAAGTATGTAACATTTTTCGATGATTCTCACTATAAATGGAATCAAAGTCAGATTTTCGAAAAACATAAAAAAAAATTTTAGAAATAACCAAAAGACTTACCTGATCTTTAAAACTTTTAGCATCAATCAGGGTGGCGTTATGAGGAGGGGATCAGTGAGCTTTTTCAATGGTAACTGTGAAGAAAAATATAAGATAGTTATGTTCTAAGGACTCATTTGTTTATTAGAATTTTAATGTGTGAGAATGGTATTGATATCATATGATATCATCGGCATTAACACCCGCGCCGTTAGTTCTACTTTCTCCAGGCTGGACAAGGAAGCAAAACAAATGGGTCTGGCAGTGAACGAGGGCAAGACGAAATATCTCCTGTTATCAAACAAACAGTCGTCGCACTAGTTAATACTTTAACCTTTAACCACAACCTTATCTTTCAGTAAGCATTAAAGAAAAATCATCAAAACAACTTTATCTTAGAACAATAGAAGCGCACTATCAGTACAACAAACAATAACAACCCAAATAGTTATTTACTAGTAAACAACTAGCATCTCAATAGTATGAGCAGCGATAAGCATAGCCTATATAAGCAACTGGAACAATAGCCTCGAAGTCACTTTATCATTATCGACTGCCGAGTAACAAGTTCTGTATACCACTTGTAAAGGTACAGTTTAAGTTTAATATATTCAATACTTAAGTACATGTGCATACTGTGAATTATTAAACGAATAAAGGATCAGTCAGTACCAATCTCATTGGCTGACTTAAAATTATATTTATTTTATTCATAACGAGTAAATAAATTAACTCACTCGCGACTTGGCACTCACGTCACTGTTGACAGTCATAACTTTGAAGTCGTAGATAATTTCGTCTATCTTGGAACCAGCGTAAACACCACCAACAATGTCAGCCTAGAAATCCAACGCAGGATAACGCTTGCCAACAATGCTACTTCGGACTGAGTAGGCAATTGAGAAGCAAAGTCCTCTCTCGACAAACAAAAACCAAACTCTATAAGTCACTCATAATTCCCGTCCTGCTATATGGTGCAGAGACTTGGACGATGTCAACAACTGATGAGTCGACGTTGCGAGTTTTCGAGAGAAAAGTTCTGCGAAAGGTTTATGGTCCTTTGCGCGTTGGCCACGGCGAATATCGCATTCGATGGAACGATGAGCTGTACGAGATATACGACGACATCGACATAGTTCAGCGAATTAAAGGACCGTGGCTACGCTGGCTAGGTCATGTTGTCCGAATAGACGAAAACACTCCAGCTCTGAAAGTATTCGGCGCTGTACCCGCCGGGGGAAGCAGAGGAAGAGGAAGACCTCCACTCCGTTGGAAGGACCAGGTGGAGAAGGACCTGGCTACGCTTGGAATATCCAATTGGCGCCACGTAGCGAAAAGAAGAAACGATTGGCGCGCTGTTGTTAGCTCGGCTATAATCGCGTAAGCGGTGTCTACCTCAATTAAGAAGAAGAAGAGAATGATAGCGTTTTCTACGTTACAAAAATCAACACAAAAGGAATTCTGATTTGACTAATCTATCTTTAAAGTAGTAATTTATATACTTTATCAAGAGTTAATCATATACCTGAGATCGACCTATTGAAGAAATCCTTATTTCTCTCAATTGCTTCAATCACTTTAGTCAAGAAAATAAGGTCTTAATTAAACTGAACCATCCAAAATCTGACAAAGAAATTAATAAACTGCAGAATATCCTTAACAGCTCGCAAAATCATCTTCCATAAGAAAATTATATTATTATTTCTTCTATTCTCTATATCTATTTATTATTTGTCCCGTTTTTCCTCTCCTCTCTCTATTGTACCCATAGTTTTTCTCTTAAATACATGCAAATTTTATTTCAGCCAAATTTTTATGCAAAAATAATTTACATTCCTTTTCATGTTTTTTTCTCCTTTAGCACATTCCTTGCATACTGATCTCAAATTGTTTCGCCATTTATTGCTCTTCTTCACACCACTTTAATTTATATTCGCAATGCGACAATGAATTTTATGTTTTTTTTAATATTTTTTCATTAAACCTTTTACTATTGTCCTTGTTATTGGTGCTGTTGTCGTAGATATTGCTGTTGTTGTGCGAATTCCCACGCATTCAACCGCCATCATTAAGCCACACCAACCGCCATTTGTCACCACAGTGACGCCATTAAAAACAAAAAATGAACGTTCGACTGGCCTTCGGTTGGAAATCTGCGTACTGATTTAATTGCCCAATCAATGCGGAAGCATGCAACGATTGGTGTTGTTGTAGGTGGTAGAATTGTTTTATGGTGGAGGAGCAGCTTGTTTGGGTTTGGGAAGGTTGTTTGTGCATTGCATGTAGATTTTCTTGCGAATATACAATATTTATATGTCTGTACATAGTATACTGTATGTGTAAGGTAATGGAATTTATAAGCTAGTTTTGAGCTATGCAAGATATTTAACATTTATAAATTATAATAATCATTTTTACTTTGAAATCATTTGAATTCCAGTAGGTGATGATTTGATTTCTGATGTTATAAAGCAACATGTGATTTTTTTCGACATTTATGCGATGCGTTATAGTTTAAATTTTCATTTGACAGCTACGATATGAAATTATGTGTTACAAAAATATCTACATCTATCTATAAGACAACGAATTGTTGTTTTATCTTGTGATACAATGTAATTCTTTATTTTGTGATAATGAGATGTGAGGTGATGATGTCTTTTAAAATATGGTAATGTGCTGATGTGATGTGATGATGAAAATTACATGTAATGATGTGTTGTGATGCTGCAACATAGAATGATATGACGTTATTTTTAATGATGTAATGTATGTACAATATGGAGTGATGTGACTAAACTTGTAAAGATGTGATATGATGATGTAGCATAGATCATTTTATTTATAATGACGTGATGTGATTGTAGGCAGCTTTAAAAAAAAACCCAAACAGCCAAAAAATTATATTTATGGCACATGCTGTTCGAGCATTTATTTGATAGTTGCGCAATCAAAACATTCAACAATAAATTTCAAAGTACATTGACGTCAATACAATCGCTTTAGTGGCTCGAAATGGTACTGGGCTACTGACATTTTAGCTTGTCATATTGCAAGAGGCAACAAACAAAAAATATGATACAATAGGAAAAGGAAACTATGAGACCATAAAAAGTAAAAAAAGAACATAAAAAATTGAAGAAACCGGGAAAACGACACATGAAAAAAAGCTTAAAAAGACAAACGTATACTTGTATGTATGAGCAAAAGAGTGAAATTTTTAAAAAAGTTATTGAAATTATCTAAAATTAAATTTATTGAATGCAAAACCTCCAAGTCGTTGGTAAGATTCACATAAATTTCAGTATAAGGATATACCAAATCTTCTAACAACAATTATGATATTTTTTTCTTTTTGCAAAACTTCTGTCATTTTTCTTGTAACCTATCCATTGTCCTTCTCTTATGTACCACAATTCCATTCATTGTTTTTTTTTTTTGCCCTCCCAAGTGTTTTTGTTTTCACTTATTTGTCATATCTGTACATCCCATATAAGTATTTTTCCAGTATTCCACAAACTAACATCATAAATTGTACATAGCAGCTATGACAGTAAGCGCTTTCACTTTTTGTCTCTCCCTTTCAACCGGAAGTCGATTTCATGTCACTTTTTCTCTGTTAGCAACTTTCACTGCTGCCAACTGCCGCAGCTGGTCTATATAACGGGCAATAAGTAAAGCAATGAAAATCAAGTTAACATAAATTAAATTGACTCGCAATAACCCAGTGTCAAAGTGGCAAAGTTCTTTATTGCAGTTAAACACTTTATGGGTAATTTTTTGTGAAACAGCAAATACTGAAAAAAATGGTTACTAAAACGGTCATCTTTAGGAGTATCTGTATAAGAGATAAAATAGATGTTTATATCTTGGACAAGAGTTGTTTTTATTACCAGTTCTCCAATAAATTGTATTTGTTTCGAATAGTTAATATAGTTATTTACGAATCGTTCGAACATGTCGACTGGTAACTGGCGAATGACACGCGTGATGTTTTTCACCAAGGTCTGAATCGAAGCGGGATTGCCCGCATAGACCTTGGCCCTTAGATATCCCAAAAGAAAAAGTCTAGCAGTGCGATATCACACAATCTTGGTGGCAATTGACCGGCCCAAAACGTGAAATTATCTCCTCCCCAAAGTATTCTTTCCATCAGTCCATTGATTTATGCGATGTATAAAAAGTGGCGGCGTCATGTTGTCACCGAGATCACGAACCTGAATTTGAGGCATCAAATAGTCGGTTTCATGGCATGATGACGGTCCGGCATCATTGCACGCACACTCTCAGGCTACTATATTTTCTTCACTGCGTGCTGGACGTGGTCTATTCAGTCGAATATTATCCAGTAAGGAATGCTTTGTCTCAAGATAGGTGATGGTGTTGCGAATGCTAAGCTCAGTAGGCCGATTATGTTCACCATAAGTTGAGCGAAGCGCGCAAGACACATTCATTATAAAACATGAATTTTCGTAATCAAGTTGAACGATTTGTAAACTTTTTTCCGGCATAAGTTAGTCTAAGATCCCACCATAGCACGACCATCACCCATCGTATTACGGGATGAAAATAATTTTTATATAAAATTTGTTAAATTAAAATATTAATTTCGAGGAGGTTGCCTGGAAATTGTGATGCTAAGTGTAATTAATTAATAATTAAAAAAAAGATTTTTTTTTAACATTACACCCACTCTCTTACGCAATAAGCAGTAGACTAATCGAAAGCATATAGCTTGTAGAATATGCAAACACTGGGTTGCCTTCTTTTTCCCGGTACAATTATTGGGTTGCCAGGTACATACAGGTAACTTAAAAATAGTGATTTGCACCTATCGACTTACGCGATAAACCTTATACCAAAATAAAGATAATTTTATTGCGAGTATAATGATATAAGGTTGCCTGCGAAAAATTGGTGCTGAATCCCGGTTGCCGAGTTTTAAAAAACGAAATATTCGTGCGGCTGAATACGTGCGAAAGATACGTCCGAGGAATGTATTCAGTGCCATAGAAAAGGACGCAGCATTGCAGTTGTGTGTCGCTCCTTCGTCGAAAAAAAAACAGCCTTGGTACATTTTTTGGCTGAGTATTGGGAAAACCAAAATTTGGTAACGATCATCGGAAATAAAAAGATTTTTTTAACTGTTGACCATCAGTGTTTCTCTTACGAAGTCCAACAAAATTCCATAAAAAAAGTGAAGACGTTGATTATGTGTGTCATCATAAAGAAGCGGATACGAGGATGATTTTTCATGCATATAAAGCGCCACCTGAGTCGAAAATTTTAATTAATGCCTCTGATACCGATGTTCTGGTTATTTTGCTGGGAAATATTCACAAAATTCAGCATTCTGAAATTTGCCTTGCCAATTCAGCGACAAAAAATAAAAATTATCAACATTTGGAGTGCATTAATTGCACTGAATTAGCGTTGAACTTGGGATACGTATACAAGTTATGCCTAAGTATTCCAGCTTTCCATGCATTTACAGGATGTGATTATACGGCTGCATTCTACAATGAAGGAAAAGTGAAACTATATAAATTATTTTCCAAAAACGAAAAGTATCAGACAGTTTTTTCATCATTGACAGATGAAGCTGATGTTTTTATCAACGAAAAAATGGACACAGCTCAAGAGTTCACAGCTAATATGTATGGTATAAAAAACTGCAATAGTGTGAATGAAGCGAGATATCGAAATTTTGTGAAAAGTTATTCTTCAAAAGAAGACAACGAAAAATTCTTAAAAAAAAACAAGTAAGGAAGGGCTAAGTTCGGGTGTCACCGAACATTTTATACTCTCGCATGGTAAAGTGATAATCGAGATTTCATAATACGTCATTTACATATTTTTCAAATACCTTATTTTTGTAAAGTTTTATTCCGCTATCATCATTGGTTCCTAATGTTTATGCTCGTATTATACAGAGAAGGCATCAGATGGAATTCAAAATAGCTTTATATTGGAAGAAGGCGTGGTTGTGAACCGATTTCACCCACATTTCGTACATGTCATCAGGGTGTTAAGAAAATATTATATACCGAATTTCATTGAAATCGGTCTAGTAGCTCCTGAGATATGGTTCTTGGTCCATAAGTGGGCGTCACGCCCATTTTCAATTTTTAAAAAAGCCTGGGTGCAGCTTCCTTCTGCCACTTCTTCCGTAAAATTTAGTGTTTCTGACGTTTTTTGTTAGTCGGTTAACGCACTTTTAGTGATTTTGAACATAACCTTTGTATGGGAGGTGGGCGTGGTTATTATCCGATTTCTTCCATTTTTGAACTGTATATGGAAATACCTGAAGAAAACGACTCTGTAGACTTTGGTTGACATAGCTATAGATGATAAAAAAAAAATCTTTTTTTTAATTATTAATTAATTACACTTAGCATCACAATTTCCAGGCAACCTCCTCGAAATTAATATTTTAATTTAACAAATTTTATATAAAAATTATTTTCATCCCGTAATACGATGGGTGATGGTCGTACTATGGTGGGATCTCCTACTAAGTCTTTCCATGATGAATTGCTAAGCAATACTGAACAAAAATAACATAACAGCTTGACACGTCTATCGCGTGATCTGTCAAAAAAAGACTATTGAAAAAATCTCTTCTTTGATCACGCGCTATATATTTAACATTGTTTTTGCCAGATGTTAAATCTAACACCCATGATTATGCCATGACTTGAAAGAAATCATCAGAAATTCTAAAATAAGCTCCGATGTTCACTTTAAACCAAGTTTACATAGAATTAACGATGCAAAGCAGTGATTAAACGTTATTGTTTATCTGTTAGCTATCCTGCAGATAAGGCCCTAACAAGGTTTCCTGAGAGCATCGACTAACTCAACTTTCAGAAATCCAAACTGCACACAACGGAAGCTGAACTGACGACTGCAGTGAGGATCAAAAACGTAAACTGAGTGACGAACAAAGCAATTAGTGTCTTTTGTCAGCTTCTTACGGTATGGTTGTTATTGTGGCAATGACAGAAAATGTCACTCAAGTAATTTTGAGGATTGTCACCGAGTCTGCAGATAAAAATCGGAATCTGTTCCGCCTACAAAGACCCAGCTAGCATACGTATATTTTCGTTAACTTCCTGTTCTGTCGATATGTCCAAGTACACAATTATAGAATTTGTTCTAAAGCTGCTGCTTGCCTTCAAACTGTTATCTTCATTGACAAATTTAATCAAAAACCAGCGAAGCTTTCCCAAGCAGTACAATTAGTAACAAAACGAAGTTTCAGCTCGATTTCAAGGTGTATCGTATTAAAATCGCAAAGTCCTCAAACAAACCATTGAGCCATTCTAAGGACTTTTTAAATGTCTTTCTTTTACTTATTATAATTGGCTTCCAAAGCTTTAAAGTTTAAACGAATTTTTCGCGAAATATAGTTCTCAGAGTCGGTGAGGATTTCTTCGAAACGACTAATCCTATTCACATGAAAAATCACGCAATCTTTCTAGATACTTTTGTGTAGCAAATAGCGAAGTATTTGATAACAACATTTTTACCCAGTCTTGGGTGCACATTTTTTCACAAATAAAATATATTTTTTAGTTCCGTCAAGTCCAAGCAGAGTCTCCGCTACATACTACTGGGTTAATCACCACTGCTAATAATGAAAAATGTGTGAGAATTTCTGAAATATTTATAAACATATCGCTGTCTAACGGTAACACAAAGTGCATACCGCTTGAAATGTCACTTTTCCTGCGCACCAATTTTCATAAAACGTGCAACATTCGCCCAACAACTTACTGATAAGTGAAAACGTATACAATAAAAACAGAAACAAGAAGGAAGCAAGTAAACAAACAAACATAAAATACGATTCATGAAATGTGGCTCAACCGGAAATGCAATGCCATCCAAGCTGTCGTCAGCACAACTGTACATATAAGCGTTTGTGCAGCAAGATAGCATTATCAGTGTACGTGGGTTTGTATGTGTGCGCATATGTACTACAAATAGCGCATGTTATTGTCGCCAATATCATTATTGTCATTACGGTATAATAAGCGACCGTTAAGCGAAGAGTGACAGGCAAGCAAAGCCAGCCGACAAGTAAGTAAACTTGCAGCGTTGCAAACGAAAACTCAATAACGTAGCGAAGGGTAGCACAAACGATATACATACACACATATAAGTCATATACTCGCTGCCCATAAACCGCAGTGCCTCTTGGGCACAGACACCAATTCGAGCCTAGACTACGGCAAGGATAATGACTAAAGAATTACCGTTAGCATGTTGATGCCTTTAAACACGTATATATCTATCAGTGTGTGTGTGTGTGTTTCGCGCCGTTTGGTTTATGCTTCCGCCGTTTTCCGGTCATAATGTGTCTCCGCCAAACAACAATCCTTTAAGCCTCGTGCACTTTGTGCTAACGTTGCACCCCCCACATTGGCTCGTTTGTAACTGCATTTCAGTTGGAAAATTTGCGCACACTTTCCACACATACACACACTCACAATGTCAACGTTGCCACATTCGACCTGCGTCATCAAGATTATCACCGACCGCCCTGCACCTGGATTACCTGCGCACCGTTTTGGTCTTGTGCACTCACCGTTACGTGCCGCTGCGTCAGTTGCCCATCGTCCTTGTCGCTTTGCAGTACGCCGCGTTTGTGTTCAAACTTTTGACTGACTGAGATACATTTTTCGGCACAACGACTCCATTGGGTCGCCGTGAAGTGTGGTTAGCTTGCATTGCATGTACGCAACGGTACATTGTTCCAGGGGCGCGCGTCTGTCGCTATTTTTCGGGAGCAAAAGTAGCATAATTTTTCACATTTTCGTTTTGCTACCCACTGATTCCATACAGCCGGTTTTCGCTGCGATTTTTTGCAGTTTCGCGTACGTGTTTTTGTGTGCGTGGCAAATGTGTGGAAGCGATGGCGAAAGTTTCTGCTTATCGTCGTCATCTTGCATCCTTTGACAGCTGCAGCTCACAGTCGTCGTGCAGACGCATTTCATTTTAATAACATTCGTGAGTTAGTGAAAAAATTGTGCAAAGTTTTTTAATATCAGCGTGCCAGCTAAAGTCGGCGCATAAGGAGCAGAATACAGTAGAAAGAAATTGCGAAGGCAAATTAAGAATTTTTTTTTGAATTTGAGATTCATTAGCTGAAACGGCACGAAAGCAAATTGATTAAAGGAATATGATTACGGATAAGGAAAAATGAAGAAATTAAAAGCATATAAATGAATATTAATTATATAACAAAACGTTTAACTCACAAAAACAACGGTAAAAATCTTAAAAAGTAAATAAGAAAAAACGTTACCGTTCGCTGTACTGAAGCCGTCATACTTTCCTACACCTTCACTGGTGTATTTCTTATAGGATAAAAGGGTACAAAATTTTTTTTTTTCCATTTTGATAGGACATTTGGT
Organism: Bactrocera neohumeralis; assembly: GCF_024586455.1. NCBI lineage: Eukaryota > Metazoa > Arthropoda > Insecta > Diptera > Tephritidae > Bactrocera > Bactrocera neohumeralis. Next base: position 66,940,676 of record NC_065923.1, on the reverse strand, counting down.
TTGGCAGCTATATGCTATTATGGTCCGATTTAAACAATTTGATCCGTATTTGTACCACTGCCTTGAACAAAAATATAGGCCAAATTTTGGAAACTTAATTTTGATCGATAAGTTTGCATAGCAGGCTTATACTACAGTACTCCGATCTTAAGAATTCGATTCGAGCGTCGCTTTAATCCACGCATTTCGTAAAGATATCTGGTCAAATAATATAGTGTTTCATACAAGATCTTGATTTGTACATTCTTTCAACAAGTTGCTTGAGAGTGCACATAATAGTTTTGCTCACTTAATGGTTGTATGTACTACCAAAAACTAATGGAGATATATATAGGATTATATACATATATATAGTATATAAGTGATCAAGATGACGACAGCGGCTGCGCTGGCTAGGTCATCTCGTGCGTATGGACGAAAACACTTCAAAAATTAATAAATACATGAATACAAGTAATAGTTAAAGGATTATCCAAAAATTTGATTTTTGACAAAATTGCGGCTTAAAAACGTCGTTATTGAGAAAAAAAATGTAATCAGAGTGGCTTGAAAAAAATTGTTATAACACCAAAAATCATATTCCTGAGATAAATAGGTTGTGCAAAAATTTCAAGTCGATTGGTACCGCCATTTCCGAGAAAGTTCAAGAAAAACGAACGAGCGTTTCGAAAAAAATGAAGAAGAGTTCTGGGAGCCGATTAGACTAATTTAAAAAATTCTTAAAAACACCCTTATATTTCCAAAATTATTTGCCGGATCCATTTTGAATTTTCTGAAAATATTTTCAGTTTGTACATTAGATATTCGCTTTTTTGAAATTCACAAGTGTAAAGAAGTGCAAATAACTGTCAAACAAATTGTTATATCTATTCCAAACTTCACATAAATGTCGAGAGAATTATACTAGACTAGAGAAAATGCAGTTTAATCAGGCCAGTACGTGTCAAATCTAAGGGAACTGATTACATCCTAAAAATTAAATCTCATAAGTCGCTCTATAAAACTTGGAATTATATATACAAACTTACAGTTCAAAGGATTACATGGTGTTTCAAGCCTTTTTCTATATAAGTATATTGATTAGTATGCATATAGACGGATATTTAGAAATGGAAGGTTGTGAAATGTATACTCGTGTATTTTTGTTGTTAGGTCTAAATATGAAACATATAGTACATTCAAAATTTTATTAGCGCTCTCTCGTTAATGTGAAATAATTTCTATTTTATTAACTAATATCTTTGCGAAAACACACAAATTTTCTATTTTATTATAGAAAATTACAATTTAGAATATTATTGAAAATTGAGAAAAATGCTTGCTCTCACTTAAACTTTCTCGGACTCTGACATCGATAACTAATTGAAAGTGGTATCACAGGGAGAACACATTGTGCACTTTTATATTTGATGCAAGTTGTTGCCAGCTCAAATATTTATTTTTATTTATTTTATATTTGAACGTTGGCATTTATTTTCTCTTTGTTTCCACACACATGCTCAACCACACACCTCCCAAGGCACTACACCGTACATGAAAAGGCTGCAAAATGATTAATTTATATATATATAGTATATAATTTATTTCGACAGGCCTGCCAGCATTTTAATTAAATTGCTGCAATACAGAGACAAAACAACTATTTGCATCGAAATCCAACAAATAAACGGTTACTACATATGCGCCGAGGGCAGAATTTGTTTGAATAAATATAGGAATTGTACAAATGGAAATACAAATACAAAAGCAAAAGCAATTTCTACTGTTTTCGTTATTTTTTTCAGTCCACTTTCTAAAAAATTTTAATTACAAAATTCCCCAGCCATGAGTTGTGATGAACGAGCCAAAGGAATTTGTAGAATCGGTAAATGTGTGTTAATTGAGAGGTATGGAAGGGGTAGTACAGAAGCAAACATATATATGAGCCTCATACCAGAGTAATAATTAAAAAGTGTCATTCAGAAGTCGAGTAGAGCACATATAAACTGTAGGAATATGCTCATATGTGGCTAAATATTGGAAAAGTTCGTTGCATCAAATGAATGTGTTTGTAAAAATGTCTGGTTTTGTGGTAAAGCAATGTGTTCAATGTGCCATGCAGCAAGTGAATGCAATTGGCATTGAAGAAAAAGGTCAGATGCTGTGACTGAAAATATTTAACCGAAAACCGAATATTATGTCTCAAGGCTGTTGAGTGTGTTGGTATTTGTGTGGTAAGTCCCGCGAAATACCTACTGAAATTTATTTGTTTTGGTTGACATTTGTAGAGTTCATCAGGATACAGAGAATAGAGTTAAGTGTTATACAACTGTAGTTAGACTTAAGTTGAGTTGACTAGCATTCAGAGATAATAACAAAAAAAAACTTTAAATTTGACTGCGACGGAGATTTAATTCTTTTCACATGTACCTTCTTATAGCATAAAAGTGCATAAAAAGATATCTATTTTGATTTTGATTGGTCAGCTTGTTTGGCTACTATATGCTATAGTGGTCCGATCTGAACAATATATGCGATATTGTAGCCTTACCTTACCTCTCATGTGAACGCATACGTGTTACCGCTTTTTTGGGAAATCTTTTTTTACGCGACAACAAAATTCAATAATTTTAGTTTTTTAATATATTTTTACTTGTATTTTGAAATGTACAAAAAAAATTTTTTTTTTCGTTTTCTACATTTTTAACATATTTTTTTTTTTTAATCAAAGTAGTTCCCTGGCCATGGTGATAGCGGCTGTTAATGTTGTCTGAAATAAACAAATCGAATGGATTATTATTCAATAGTTCTGCGACTATCGTCCCTACCAAATATAATCAATTTCATAAAAAAACAAAAATGTTGAACATGAAAAAAGTCACGAAAATCTTGTTTTTTTCGTTAAAAATCGTAAAAAAAGTATGAAAATATTTTGGAAAATAAATAATTATGGTAGTGACGATAACTATAAATGAGTAGAAGAACATATGTAAATTTTAAAGCAATTGGTTGAATACTTTTTTTTTAGGACCATGACAGTTTCAGAAAATGATGATTCGAGAAAAATGCGTTTAGAAACGTAGCAGCTGCAGACTTGTCATGGCGCCTGGTAGACAGTCGCTTACGACATGTCGGCGACTATGAGCTGTAACCTATCAAATACTATGAATGTCGGTCTGAATTTTTCACAGCATGTTTTCAATAGGTTTTACTGTCAAAATATAAAAAAAAAAATCGATTTTACGAAGTGATTACATGAGAATACCCCCTTAAAACACAATCTATTGCGAATTTTATGAAGATTTCTTTCCAAATGAAAAAGTTTTCTATACAAGGATCTGATTTGGACTGATTATGTTGTAAAGCAATATATCCTAGAGTAGTCCAATCTCAACAATAAATATTGTGTATTATAGCCTTACTTTGAGTAATAACCTGTGCCGTTTTCGTGAAAATATCTTGCCAAATTAACAAGAGGTTGGTTTTCATCGATCAATTTGTGTGACTGCTATGTGCCATATATGCTACAGTGATTAGGTGATGGAATCGATGACATGTGTTCGAAGGTAAACAACTACCTCTCCGATCTTTCTCGTTTCCTCACTGCACGAAATCTGACACTTTCCCCCACCAAATCCACAGCGACCATATTTACAAACTGGACGAAGGAGTATAGACTTGAGCTTAACATAGCAGTCGTCGGCGTCAAAATTCCGACTGTCAATAATCTTAAGATTTTAGGTGTAACTTTTGATAGTCTATGCTCCTTCACTCCTCATACGACCGCGATTATCGCCAAGGTACAGAGCCGCAACAAAATCCTCAAGTCGCTAGCCGGCAGCACATGGGGAAAAGACAAAGAAACGTTGTTGGCAACATACAAGGCAATCGGCCGGCCGGTCCTCAATTACGCAGCGCCCATATGGTCGCCTGGATGCAGTGGCACGCAGATGAGGAAACTTCAGACCTGCCAAAATACTGCACTCCGGACCACTAAGGATGTGATGTTCCGATTGAACGATCTATAGTGAGACGCGCATGCTCCCGGTTAAGGAGCATAACGAACTCCTCTCCAGGCAGTTCCTGCGATGCTTTCGCAGAAATCATATCTGCTTGGAGCGGAACCGCCTCCTAGGAGCATCAAGAGGTCATTCCTGGATTACGTCGACGACGTCGTACAGTACGCCGACCGGACTTCGGACGCAACTAACTTTCGACAGGTACTGACCGCCATTCACAGTAGAGCCATCAACACCTTCACCGACTCCCTTCCCGTGAATGGCGTTCTTGGAGTTAAACCACCACCCATCGCAGACGAAGAGCTCCAGCTGCCGCGAGAAACGCGTGTGACCCTTGCGCAACTTTTCTGTAGCAGGTTAAATCCTACTTATCCAGAATAGACCCTGACAAAATAACATGCAACGAGTCTCCGCATGACACTGACCACCTCTTTGCATGCCCCACAAACCCTACCCATCTAACACCCTCCTCCCTTTGGTCCGACCCCGTCGAAACAGCACGTTTCTTGGGCCTACCGTTAGATGACCTCGACGACAACACAAATGATATTTACCATCCCAACGGGGATTGAATCTCCGTTAAAACAACAACAACAGTGATTAGGTGTTTCCGACATATAAGCAGCTTTTTGGGGAGCAAAGGACAAGTCCAAGATTGCAGTTCGATTTCCTTCGATTTTTAGAACTGCTGATAAAACGTTGGGAGAATATATTTGATAAACTTTAACAATATTTTTTTAACGAAAAAAACAAAAAATTGGATTATTGTCAGACAATTAAAAAAAAGTGAAAATTTCAGTGAAAATAGTTTTTCAGTTAAATAGTCTTTTTTCAAATAGTTGTAATCAAAATAAAAACCTTCGTCTTAACGAATTTTATCCCAAAGGCATGTGTAAAATTTCATGAAGATCGGTTGAGTAGTTTTCGAAAAATCTTCCTAACCGGCTTAATAAACACAGTTTCGAGAAAGATACTATTAAATAAAATTCCAATTGAAATTTAAAAAATTTTAAAGAGCAGAGGGGATGATTTAGTCCAATTGAATTAAGTTATTATACATACATATGTGCTAAGAAAGCTTTAAAAGCAATCTGATTATGGATTTACTTTAAATATGGTAAATCACATAGTTCATGAGCTGTGTAGCTTAAACGCATATTTGTGGTGCCATGCCCAAAGGTCAATTCCTAATAATTTTATACCGTGCTCAATACCTAAAATTGAGCTTCTGGTTTCATTTCTTACATTCTGAACTTTTCAAAAATTTTTAAAAAATACCGTTACGCAAGAAAAAGACGAAGAAAGGTTTACGCATCACTTTGGCGGTTTTCAAATTGAAAACATTCAAATTCATCTAAATAAGACTTTTCTGATTTATACTTATGTTATGTATGTTTGAATATTATGGTTTTCTCGGCGTGGTAAGGATCGAGTTTCAGCTCAATCGCTACTGCCAAATCGTATTATCAGCAAAATCAATCAAAACTTTTACTCTAAATAGCTGTTGTTCAAACTGATTGGTCTGCACACTATATTTTCGTCAAAAAAATATTTTCTTCGCTTTAAAATATCTATATTTTTTTTAATAAGAACTTAACTTAAGGCTTTAATTTGACAAAATTTTCCACATTTTTTTGTGGAAACATGGTAACCTCAAAAGACTAAATTTAGAATCTTTTATATAATTTTTTTAATAAATAGCATTAGCTGAAGATTATACATTATTAAAAAAAATAATTATTATTAATAAAATTAAATAATTTTTAAAAATATGGCAACTTCAAAAAATCTCAATTTAAAATTGTTTTTACTTTTAATAAATTAAAAACAAGAAAAAACGTTAACTTCGGTTGCACCGAAGCTAAATACCCTTCACAGGTGCATTTCTGTTAGTAACTATGTGTTAAGTTTGTATGGAAGCTATATGCTATAGTTAACCGATCTGAACAATTTCTTCGCAGATTACATCTGAATAATTTTTTGAAAGTTTTCCATACAAGCATTTGATTCCGATCGTTCAGTTTGTATGGCAGCTATATGTTATAGTGGTCCGATATCGGTCGTTCCGACAAATGAGCAGCTTCTTGAAGAAAAAATGACATTTGCAAAATTTCAAAACGATATCTTAAAAACTGAGAGACTAGTTCGTATATATACAGACAGACGGACAGACGGACAGAGACAGACAGACAGACAGACGGACATGGCTAAATTGACTCAGCTCGACATACTGATCATTTATATATATACTTTATAGGGTCTCCGACGATTCCTTCTGGGTGTTACCAACTTCGTGACAAACTTAATATACCCTGTTCAGGGAATAAAAAAAGATTTTTGGCAACCTCAAAAATCTGAATTTTAATTCTTTTATGTATATATGTGCATTTTTATTTAATAAATAGCATTAATTGAATATTCTAAATTTAAAAAAAGAAATAATTTTAAAAAATATGTAAGCCTCAAAATATCTTAATTTAAAATTCTGTATACTGTTTTAAGCTAAACGACGTTGAATGTTTTATACTACTAAAAAGTCTGATTTTTGAGTCTTTTATATATGTTTGTACATATGTATACTTTTTTAATAAATAGCATTAGTTTAATATTATAAATTTAAGAAAATAATTAATTTTTAATAGTACGGCAACCACAAAAAATTTTTATTGAAAGTCTTTTATACTTTTTTTTTGGTAAATAGTCTTATTTGAGTTTTATAAATTCGAAAAAATAGTTTTTAAAATATAGCAATTTTAAAAATTTTACAAAATCAATATTCAATTCAAATATCTAGAAATCTTTTACACTTTTTTTGGGTAAATGGCATTAGTTGAATATTATAAATTTTAATCATCAGTACTATTTTAAAAACATGCCAACTTAAAAATTTGCAGTTCTCAAGGCTTAGATATTTTGATATATTTCAGCTTCCAGTAAATATACCCATTTGAAGGAAATGTTTTATTAATAAAACTCAAAAATTGTAATAAAAAGGATAGTTATATATTAAATCAGCTGAAGACGACTTAAGTGAATGCAGAACTTTTGATTTTTGCTCTCTAATATTTTCGAGATTCCATGAAATGTTTTCAACGTAAACATTCTCCTATAATCGTATGCTTCAAATCAGACACAATTTATATTTATGTAATTAATAGAGAATGAGTTAAGTAAATAGGTCAATTTTGATTTATTCTGTCAAGGTTTATCGCAACTCAAAGCAATGTTTTCAACTTAAACTATATTCTAAAACTTAAGAATAAATAAATATTTCGTTTTGTTTCTAAATATTTCTATTGCATTTAAGTAAACACATTTGCATACCGTACATACATATATATGTATGTATTATATATAAACAATGAAATTTTTGAATGCTCGCCAATTTTAAAAATATTTATGCATCAGCAAAATATTGTATTCTAATGGCATTCAATTTTGCATTGTAGTTTTTGGACAAAAATTGGTATTTGGCAAATAACTGTAACTTAAATACGAAAGAATAGATCTCTCCATGCGATTTAACAAACATTGAAATTTTCCAGCTGCAATATCCTCGATTAAAAAAAAAATGGCACGCACACATATTTTCAAATATCTGGCTGTAGCTGTATACGCTCAATTATTTGCAATCTGCTGATTTTCTAGGCAGATATCAGCATATCAAATATCATTTTAGTGCTCAAAATGTTTTTCTTTCAGTAAAAGGTACAACTGTTTGATGCAGATGAGAAGAATTTGATGAAATTAAAATTTTTTGCTTACATTTATTTGCTTGTGTGCTTACAGATGCATGTGTGTTGTCTGACTGCTGCAAAATGCCTTAGCTTGTAGGCAGAATGTTCTTGAATTTTTATCATTTCACTGCAGCTGTCCATCAGTTACATATCACACATACTATATATAACAATTTACATGATTTTACCTTACCTTTGCTTAGTGATTCGAGAAAAATTTGAATGAAATTGGTTTGACTACGTGTCAATAGTATCATGCTGCTCAGAACTTTCTACTACTCTCTATCCAACATAAAGTTCTTATATATTTCTTACCTTTTATACCTATAAACAAGACTAAAAATATCCGAAACCCACCATCAAGCTGTATGACCTCAAGCGAATTAGAGCAAAGCTAAGCAAATCAAAAACGGCTTTGCGCAACTTCATATGCAGTACATAAGCAAAGTGAAGTATTTGTACTAATGATTTCTATTTACTTACATACTTATGTGTTTGCACAGGAGTGGCAGCACTTTAGCAAATTCCCTTTTAATGCTACTACACTTCCATCCATTCCCAGAAACTCTTATAGCTTTGAGCTAGTTTTCCGACTGGCTATAATTTGCTTAGGAAAAGTCGGTACTGTGGCTGAGTTTTATGTGAATATTGCTTTTATTTTACATTGTAGGAGATAAGTTTGTTTCTTTATTTGGATATTTTCAAATGAACATCAATTTTCGTAATGGTTACGTATACGCACCGGTGCATCAATTGTTTAGAAATCAATAGCAGCTTATGTTATTGCTGTTGTTTTGTTAACTGTGAAGTAGGAGCAATACTTTAGAGATTTCTGAAAAACCTGACTATTAAGTGGCAAGTACTTAGCAAGCGAACCTACGCTACTGCACGCATAATTATTTCTTTTTTAAAGGTAAATTAAGCTTAACCCTCATCGAGAGCCTCGGGTCTGGCCAGGCATATTTTGTTTTTAAATGTTATTTAAATATATTTAGAGTGTAGCAAACGACTTGCGCTTCCAGGTAGCTTCCTAGAATTTTATTGTCTATAGGATTCAGAAAAAAAATTCAAGGATATCGTATCGAAAAGGACGAAAAAAGGATATTATAATATTACACCTTAGTGCACCAATGGTGCTTGGCTAGACCCCATATATTTTGTATGAAAATATATGAACTTCGGTATGTTTCTATCACTTCGCACGTTTAATTTATCTGTTTTCATGTTCGTTACTTGTCCAAATTGGTTTTGTATTAACTGTAAATATTGTGTAAATTTTTTACAAAAATTAGAATTTTGAATTTTAGACTTGAACAATATAAAAAATAAGGAAAACATGTAGACTTCGGTTTTACTAAATCCATAATACTATTCACAGGTTCAAGATTTCTTACAAGAACTTGATTTCTCGGTCAAATTGTATAACAGCTAAATGTTTCGATTTCAACAAATCCTTTATTCATTATATTTCCACTAAGTTAACCAAAAAAGCTGTATGCGAAAACCATTAACAGATGTGATGAATGTTAATTGTTCGAAGAAATGTCTTCTCTTTTTCATATTTACCTGAAGAATATCTTACGTATATTATGTATACCTTCAAATATATTCCATATAATTTCTATGAACTTACTTATGAAAACAATTCATGAATACTCCAAAGTCATTGAGATAAGCCCAAGTATACCCCTAAAGAAAGCAAACTGAATCTTGACATTAAATAATTTCCACCACAACAACAAAAAATACCAGGAGACACAAAAACTCAATACCATCACTTTGATTTCCCTTCGCACCTTCATTACATGCTACTTTCCTGCAGACTTGTCGGCTGCTTCCTGGCACATAGTCAATATCATATACATAGTTAGCGCTTAGCTGCTTTGCCGAAACGTACTTTTTCGTTCTCTCTAACACTGCGATGCCTTTGACCATTTGTACTTCTGTGCTTAGTAAACTAAAATTTCATTTCCGGTTGTTGAACTCAGACCTTCATCACATCACATCATCATGAACATGATGTCATTTGCAGTCTGTGGCACGCATACTTACTTCGTATGTATGTCTAGTTGTAGCGGACACATGTGTTTTACAGCTTTTAAGCTCACAGCTACAATCGCTACTAAGTTGGTGTTGGCTGATTTGTTCCTACGAATGTTGCATTTCGGGCAAAAATGAGACTAAAACACAAATCTCGTGTGCAACTGTCACGTGCGTGATGAACACATACACATGCATACATATAAATGAGTGAGGCTTCTGCATGACTTATGTTGCAACTATGTCGGTTTTTAGGATGCAGCTTACACATACTTGTATGTATATATATGTATGAATTGATAGTCAGTCGTGATGCACTTTATGTTCGAATTCGCCAGAACTCGATCCATTGCAAGGGGACATTGTGGCACATTTTAAATATTTATATGGTATAGAGATGTGATATCGAATTGAGTATGTATTAGCACATAAATGATTTCCTGAGCATGCCGGTCAATAAATAAATATAGTGAGATATTTTATACAAGTATACATCAAGTGATGTTTAGTTCTTTTGCAAGAGGTTTAAAGAAAAATAAAGACTTCTCAGAATTTTACAAACCAGAGTACAACTTTGAACAATATTTTGTCCTAAGAGTTCGCAATAGAGGGCACTCTTGTCCCGTTGTAGTGCTGCTCTGTGCACGCTAGATCATTACACAGATCGTCCTCATAATCTCTTCTTTCAAACAAAATCTTCCTTTTGCTTGTTTCAATCTCAATTTATTAGATCTTCGTTCTAAAGCTTCAGCATAATACCGTCTTCTAATGCTCTAATATCACTTCTGACTATTTATGGAATTTCCTAGAATATATTACTCAATCTATTGTCTGGAACATTGATTTTATCTATAAAAAAAAACCTATATTTTAGCCCCTCTTTCGCTGACCTAGTGAGGTTCACATCCTCTTAAACCGAAAATAGTCATCGACAAATAGCATTGAATTTTTTTACAGTTAGGAACTGACAAGGAGCGAGCTATGATCGAGACCGTATCTGCTTCCGAAGAAGATTCATAAAGCTGGTTACGTCAATTTTTGAACAAATTATAGAGTCTTTTTGGCGACATTCATCCGCCATTCATAACCATGCCCTCAAATTTTAAACCCTTTAAATAGAGACGATATCTGTGTAAAGATCTCATTTTTTCAGAAACCAATTTCATTTAAATTTAGCCGAGTCTTTTTCTATTGCAAAAAAACTTATTTAAGAGTAAAAAAGTTCGTGCCTAAGCTAAAACTTTTTATAAATCTACAAGACTCCTTTTAGAAGCATTCGTTATTATTAAGAATATATGCTGACTGAAAGAAAGTCATTCAAATCAGAAGGATTTAGCTACGAAATCTATTAAAGTGACTCAGATAGAAAGAAACATTCTGGTCACTAGACAGACGGATGACGAAAATCATTGAGTTAGAAATGAAAAATATTTGTTTTTTCTTTATCAAAATGAAGACGTTGTTTCAAAAGTGTGAAATTTTATATAATTAATAAACTTAAGACGTTAATATTTTTTAATACTACGTTCGTTAAGTCCACTTGGAACCTTTTTCCAGACATATTTTGAAGCGATGGAGTCATAAATGATCTCAAAGTTGCAAAGTATACTTAAAGCGATTTATAAAAATGTTGTTATATGTCACGGATCAGCTGTCATCAGTAGCATGGGATATACTCGTAAAACATTATAAGTATGCAATTTTTTTAGATTTTTCACCTCGCAAATAATTGCTATATTTAATATTATTTAATATTTTATATAAATAAAACGTCAGTACAGGTTATCTAGTATAATTTTTCGAAGCTTCTATAAAACTGTACTATTCCCTCAATAGACTTCGAAACTAATTTGCATCACTGTGTTGTAAGGTCACCGAATATGATGGTGTGAATTCACCGCAGTCTCAGTTCCATGTTACTGCTTTTAGTTTTGTTTGTGTATTTGTTTTTGTTTGTGTGTACGTATGTAATAAATCTCGTCAGTAAAATCTGGCACACGAATGCTATAAATCATACAAAAGCAGCGACACAACTCAAAGTACACCGACGCATACGTACATAAATGCAAGTGGAGATAGGTATGTGATGATTTAAGATTGTGTGTGTGTGTCTTTATAGGCTTGCTGAAGAAATAATCGTCGTAATACTAAATGAAAGTGTTGACTGACGCCGAATTGATGGTTATTAAGTGGCATATAGCAGAAAGACACATATTCATACACATACACATACGCTAATAACTTTGTATAGCAAATACAAGCCTTAATGGTAAGCGTATTAAGGTCTTAGAGTGATGAAAATAATATTTCCTTATTAATATGCAAAAACGCACACACATACACATATACATATATGCATATACATATATCTGTCCAGTAGCAGCTTTACAATCGTTCGAGCGTGACATTCAGGAAGCTTGCAAAACATACATATGCATGTATGTATACATAATATATATAAATTTATATATGTATTGAGGCTGAGATACACACAAATAACATATAAATGTATGTATGTATATTTCCGTAACTCTATAAGCCCCACACTCCAACGCCTTAAACTATGCAATAAAGTGCAAATTATGGCACGCTGATATAATAAGACGACTTAGGAGAATGTATGCCGTTATATATATACACACCCACATACCTACCACGTCAAATTTCACAGCCTTCACATACTATATACACAGCTTGTCTGCTTTTAAGCGCCTTACATGTCACTTGAACACCGCTTGCCATAGCAAATGTATGTCTGGTAGGTGTGTGCTTATAATTTCGTATGTTGAAATTTGCATACGAAATCATTTCCGAAGCATGAAATTGCGGAAAATTAATTGCAAAGTGTGTGCCAAATGTTGCTGCTCTTGCTGCCGGGGATTACTTAGATTTATTTGCATTGCAAAATGCCTGCGAACATCTTACCACACTACGCTTTCAATATAACATAAAAACATATGTGCATATATGTATATTCACATGTCTTATTAAATTTTATTCACTTGTCGACACATGTCAAATTAACTACATATATATATACCTATGTATGTATAAGTAAATGAAACATATTCATGCATTTGTATATTATGTCAGCGAATGACAATTAAAATCTTCGTGTCCTTAGAACATTTGTTATGACTAGTTAACAACAGCACACGCACACATATATACACAGTCACAAAAAAAGTTTCAAGACATGCCACACATGGCTTGTGACAAGCATTTTTTCGCAATTTCTCTTTATTATTATACAATTATGTTATGTTAGGTTATTATGTTGTATGAGTTTAATGGCTTACCGGCGGATGTTGCATGCAACAGCGCCGTTTGTGCGGAGCAGTAGCAGTACTAGTCGTTTATGTATGTGTAAAATAAATCAAATAGCAGCGGAAATGTGTTATGGAACTATGCAGTGGAGACAAATAGGGCAAGGAAGCATAGTTTGAACAAAAAAATTAAGAAATATCGTGACATTTATAAGATATGCCGTTCAATGTATGTGTATGTACTTTTCGATACATAAAAATTGTGTGCAATCTTGTTAGGAAGCTTTCACCTACATAGTACTTTCGTAAATCCTGTAAATGAGAATTAATTTAAATTAAAAAAATCTGTAAAAACTTTTTGCACAAAACAACTACAAATTAAAAAAATTTAATAAATTAACACTTGTGAATGTTTTAATTGCTTTTAAAAAAAGTTTTCCATATAAGGACGTGATTTTGATCGATAAGTTTATATGGCAGATATATAGTATATCGTTCTGGAAAATTTCTTCACATATTTTAATATTGGTTCAAGCAATAATCGATACAAATCTCGTGAAGATATCGTCAAACAAAAAGTTTTCCATACAAGGACCCACGTCAATGTCTCAATGTATATGAGCTAGCGTGTTTTACTCACAACAGTGTACTTTGGTGCCTAAAATAGATAAAATTGAGCGAAAACTTGGCTTATCCCCCTATAAATAATATCAGGATTTTCGAAAATTCGGCTGACTTTACTCTGTATGTATGATTAGTTTTTTAGTAGTTGACATGTTAATAGCATGTGGTATTGGGAAAATTAAATAAAATCTGGTCGATACTACCCCAACTTCCATATACTACTTATGATGATTTTCGTTTTTCTAACAAACCTTATATGTCTATCAGTATAGGAGTTATATATAGTATGTATGTATATTAAATTGCTTAGACTTCGATCCTCAGGTTGGCGTTTTACAACATAAAATATTTCCTGATTGCTCCCGAACTTAGCCCTTTCTTACTTGTAATTCATCAGTTTGCTTGGCAACTATATGACATAGCATATAAAAAATTTTGTGAGATAGTTCAACATTGTCTTAGAGCGTAATCTATAATAAATGGTGTAAAAATATCTCATCAATTTAAAACGTTTTCAATACAAGTGCTGATTTTGTTCGGTCATTTTGTATGGCAGTTATATGCCTTAGTAGTCAAATGAATATTGACTATTATTTCCTATAATCGGTTCAGTTTCTTAATTACTATACAAACTTTTCTATAATAATGTATGCTTTACAGTATTTTTATAATTTAGCACCATTTAAAACGGTTTGCGACTTTACTAATGCTTTCTGTATTCAAATACCGACTAAATGTAGGCTAAAATTTATTTAGCGATCATTTCCAAAAGCAAGTTTTTGATAATGCGTATTCAGCAGCACTAAATTATTATCGGACTTTGATAATAGTTTCTGTATTCAAATACTTTTAAGCGGGAGTCAAAACTGACTTTATTTAGTTCATTAATAATTCTTAAAGTAGTGCAATGTGTCCCTTTTTTCACAATAAAAAATCGTACTCTACCTCTCGGTCATATTTCCATGCTCTTTGAGTTATGTTTTCAAGAAATTGTTATTCTGTTTTGCCTTTGATATTTAGGAAATATTTTAACACTTCTAAGGCCAACTATTTTTCTAAAAATACGTCCAGAAAATGTGCTTTAAAAATCATAAATAAATATGTAAAAATGTACTTGTACTACTAAACTCCTGTGTATTTGGAATCACATTCTTGTTTAAAATATCCTCTAAAAATAAAGTTTCTTAAAGTCAGACATTTTTCACAATTTTTCTGCTTCTAATAACGCTATGTGACCCTCTAAGTTATTAGAAATATTGAAAAATATTTCCTTGATTTCTTGACGATGAGAAGTTGGTTATTTTCTATAGCAGAGAAATATTTTAAAGTGAGTTTTCTCACTTATTTATTTTTATATACATCGAGTTTTGATATCATAGTATTGCTTGAAAATTTATTTAAAAATCATTGGAATGGAATAAGTATTTGAAAACACCGAACGTGAGAAAATACATAGCACAAGTTTACCATTATTTTAGGTCACAAAAGATTTTAACCACATAAATATTACCTACAGGAATAGGAAAGGTTAGTTTTAAATAGGAATCAACCCGTTCGGATTTCTATAAAAAATTTTCTTACAAATCTTTCTAAAAAACACCTGATTTAATGCACATCAAAATTAAACTACAAACATCTTTGCGCACTTTATCAATACCAACATAGTTGCTTACCTTTTTCAGCATATCTATAAGTTTAGTAGATGCTTAAACCACTATATTTAGAAAAAGAAATTAGAAGAAAGTCTAACAAGATTTAAAGTCGTAACATGATGTTGCCCATTGCATATCTCAACTCTTACGCTACATTTGCAATTCTCAACTGATTTATAACGCACAGATAAAAATATAAACCAACAAAATACCTACACGATGCTTACTATAAGACGTTCAAACAAAGTAATAAATATCTTAACCAAAGCCAATTTTTCTTAAATAAAATACTTAAATATATAACAGAGTATTTTGTCTCCACCATATCATAATTTGTAATCCCGTACTCAAAAGAATCTCTGAAGCATATTTTCCAATTTAAATTTAGCTTTTCAATTCTGGCACACAATTTAATTTTACTTCTCAAACACATTTTAATTTAACTTCAAAAATTACAAAATTATTTTCAAGTGTGACTTAACTTTTCACCTCTCAATTCAGCATTTTACGCAATTGACTTTCCGCAAAGCGTTGTTCTCATTTGCACTTTGCCTGCGTTTGAAAACGGAAACTGCACTCTGACACGCTTACAATTAAAGTTTTTGCTATTGGTGTCGATGGCAAAAATCAGCAAATTCAATTAAATCCTATTAGAGTGCATATGTGTTGGTAAGCATGCACTTACATATATAAATGCAGCATGTAAATGTAGTTGGATAGGTGTGCGCTCTTGAAAGTTTGCTAACTGTTTGAAAAAGCGCAAGCATATGCAACAAAGTGAGCAACGCTCAAGTAAAACTTTTAACACTTAACGCTTAAAAAGTTGCAGGAAAATTAAAAAGAAATGGAAGCGAGTTTTGTTTCCATTTGAAAAAATCATTCAATAACTGCTTGAAAAATCAAATACTTAACTTTTACATAAAACTTAAAGTTTATTCATTGAAAATTTTTTATAATAGTTAATTGCTTATAGCTTATACAAAAGATCCGTTCTATAACATCCATTGAAGGCGCTGGCACTGAAAATTATAAAATAATAACATAAATAAGTGCATACTTTAGGGCGTTATATATGATCTGGAATATAAATTTGCATATATAATATATAAATATTTATATATACAAATAATTTCTTTTTAATATTTCTTGGACTCTTTCTTAAAATAATATAACAATTGTATTCCGCTACTCATTGCATAGTATTTCTCAAATAATTCATACCAAGCACCTAGAGGTATGCTTTCATTTCTACTTTTACAACTTTTTCGTTGTTACATATTATATAATTTTTTCGGTTTGTGATGCTTTCAGACGCCTATTTCGGAAAAACTTTAATAGTTGACCTATTATTTACCGTCACATATTAATTTGTCATACTTTTAGGTGGCAAATTTGCATTTTCACCCTTTCAGCTTTGACAAAACACCATCTGATGACTGTAAATACTTACGAAGTGTTAATGGATGTTAATAATTTTAAAGAGAACACGAAAATATGGTGATTAAAGATAAAGTACGGCTTTGTCATCATTATTGATGCTTGACGTTGATGTCACCAGTTGTTGAAAAGCTTTTAGTGACCCTTTTCTAAATATATTTTTCTGGTATATTTTAATGGAAGGTTGTATTCAAACGACAAAAGCTAAAAACGTTTCATCTCAAAAAAAATGTTTTTTTTCTACAAACATTAAGTATTTTGCCAAACACCAATATTCCGAATTATTACTCACAAGTTACTCATACGCCGTGGACGACAGGAAGTCGCACTTAAGTAGCAGTGACTCATTTAAAACTTGTTATAATATATACAAGACCCAAAAATCCCAGACAGCTCAATTAACTTATTAGAAGAAAAAAGTGTGGGGTACAAAAATTGCAATAACAACATTGACAACTAATTGCTGATGTCATTTAACTGGTCAACACGAAAACAAATGGCACTTAACACTAAATATTTAGCGCGAAAAGTAAAAAAGCAGGCAATGGAAATATAAAAACATTTGGAAAAGGGATTACAAAACCTCAAAAGCAAATTTTTTTGTTTGTTGACTTACTCGCGCTCCTTCTCATCATGTTTATTGACAAATTTTTATTATATATAAATATATATATATATTATTATTTGAATATCCGACATTCTCACCATCAGTCTTTAACTTTTTACATTTGAAAATAAATCAAAACTTATTTAAAGATCAGTTTTCGTAAAGATTGAGCCTGAACCTCATGAAGCACGTGCTGCTAGCATTTAATAGGAATTTCATAAGCGTTGTTAGCGAGCAAAAATTTTGTTGTTTTTTATATTTCATTTTACATTTCATAATTTTTATTTGCTTGTAAAACATTAAGAAAGTTACGACGAAATTGCCCAAGTCACGACAGCCACTTAAGTTCAAATTTCAAGGTAATGCCACAGCAAGGTGCATGCACCCGTTTAAAAACTTTTTGAAGAAGCACGAAAGCTAATAAAAGTGAAAGCGGGTAAGGAAAAGAAAGAGAAGAGAAAAAGTGCAGAAGCAAGTGCGAGAAAGGTGTGGAAAAGGTGAAGAAAAGTTGACCGTTGCGTTGCTGTGGAAATTTAAGAAATTACCTTGATTATGCATTTCACAGATTTTTTATTATAATCGTGCAACACACATATAAAAAATATCTATGAAATAAAAAACAAATGTGTTGAAAAAACTGTAAAAATATCTCACTCCTAGCTCACTTTATTTAACCTGCCACAGCGTTGCATGCGCCATTATAATTAAGTTACTGTGGAAGAAAACAAGAAGAAAAACATAAAAGAGCACATATAAAAGTTATGTGTAAGGTCCTCGACCTCTTTTCGGCTGCTTTTCCAGTTTATTTGTGTCAAAAAAAATATATGGCATTTCCACAGGATATTTATGACTTTTCCTGTAAAATATTTTCACCTCAAACACATACACACATACACGAACAAATTTATGAGCACATCAGAGCACTTAGTACCTCTAATACATGAATGAGGTTTCGCACAAATATACATATATATGGTGTATATACATTCGCAGTTTGCGCAATTGTTGCGAATTCGAGCATAAACGTGATAAGCCCCCTGTAGTTATCACTAAAATGCCAAGAAATCCCGTGATTACAAAAAACTAATTAACAATAATTCGCTGATTATTTATTATCATAATGTTAGAGGTCTTAATACAAAACTTCCTGATTTGTATTTACATAAATAGCGTTTATTGTTACTTTAGAATCATTGCTTTCACAGAAACTTGGCTGAAGCCCCACATTTTTGATAATGAAATATTCAACAGCGAATTCGAAAACTTTAGATATGACCGGCTGGACAGAAAGAGAGGTGGTGCCTTGTTTGCTGTTCATTCTTCAATTCCATCTGAAGAAGCCGATGTTCCGCATGCAGACTTCATAGAATTTAAGTGCATTCGTATTTGCACTAATAGTGGCCATATCTACTTAACTTTATCTTACATACCGCCTCACTCGGACATATCTGTATATATGCAGCAAGCCTAATTAATAAATAATGTTTTATCAATGGCTAATAATACTGATTCCATGATTGTTTTGGGAGACTTCAATTTACCGTGTGTATCATGGAAATCTATTGATGATTATACCATTTCTATTAGTACTCGCTTATGTTTTAACGAGTTCTTAGACGAAATGTCGGAGTTGGGTCATAACCAAATTAATTTAATTTCAAACGAATATGGTAAGTTCTTAGATCTAGTTTATGTTGATAACGCTTCAATGTAGAGCTTTGAGAAAAAAAATTTGGGGCAAAAAATATCGGAAAATTATATTATTTCTCTGATGGAGCCTAATCTAAGTACAAGAACAGATTCACTTTAGCATAGTTGTTGAATCATGAAGAAGATTTTAATTTACAAGCTGAATGGCATTTTTTGTCACATGTCATGGGAAGGGGGCTTGTGATGGAATCGGGGGATGCGTGAAAAGGCATGCACATCGAGCAAGTTTGCAGAGAGGGAACGCAACTCTAATAAACGAAAAAATTTTATGAGTGGGCAACGAATTTCTTTGAGAAAATATTTTTTTGTTTTAATGCGAAATAACAAACTTTAAACTTTAGTGACTTTAGTGATTTTTATAAAAACTTTATCAATACAGTTTTTTTTTGGAAAACTGTATTGAAGTGAAACTTCTTTGGAAAGTCAATGAAATCAAATTTAATTTAATTCAATTAACGTGGCGACACATTACGGCATGTCAAACCGATCAACAATGATCAACAACAACACACTTCAAATTACGCACATGCATAGTCGACACGAGAAATTGTCGCGGAGAAGGCACGCATAAGTGTGTGTGTGTGTTCCCGCTGTCATTCGCCTGCATTAATAAATATAATTAATGCAGTTTCTGTCAAGCATCTATACTCCTATTTTCCAATTTATTAACATTCATTAAATGATCTTGAAAACTCAATAATCAAACACTAAAAACTTCAAAATGAAAAACATAAAAGAACGTTAAGGCATAGCTATGCCTTACATTGAACCTGTATGAACTAGTAGTAGTAGTAGTTCATACTAGTTCATCCAGCCAGAGAACTTAAAGCATGCAGAAGGTGCAAATTGAATTCTGTATGATGTTCGATTTGACAGTTAACAGAGCTGATAAAATTGTAGTAAGGAATTCACCATTCTCGCTGCGATTTAGCAGAAATGAGCACGTTCAATGGCAGAAATAGTATATGTAAAACGACTGAATTCATGTGAGAATAAAAAAAGAGAAATGCTTTGAAGAAAAATATACAAAATTACACAGAAAACGTAAACAAGCATTCTCTGAGTCACATATGCGTGATTATTTTGTATTACACATTATATGAACCATTGTTTTCCGAAAAATGGTAAAAATTTTCATTTTTTTTTACAAAATCGAGAAAAATTAGGTAAAAATAAATTTAATTTTATTTCTCCTTAATTTTATTTTTTCATTTTTAAATAAAATAATATTTCAAATAAATTATTTCCACTATTACGAAGTGAAGATGTGCCAAATGAACTTCATTTCTTCAAAGAAAATTGATGACCTTCATAAAATATGCATATTCGCATTATTTCGTTATCATTTCTATATTTGTACCAATTGAATTTCTACGGCATATACATACATACATGTGTATATTTTTCTTTGGCAAATTTTTCTCTACACACAGTGTTGCGAAACCGGAATTTTTTGGAAATCATATTGCCTAAACTGTAATTTTAATTGTATCGATGAGAAACTTCTACAGATTGGTCAGAATGAAATCCCACACAGAATGAGTGAAAAAAAAAATTACACCGAAAAAAATTGTTTGGTCAAATTTTCAACAAAAGTAAAAAAAAAAAAAAGTTGTTCGAAAAATTTACAAAAAAAATGTATTTTAATTCTCCTTTTATTTCTGATAAATACCCTATGATTAGTTTTTTAAATAAAGTATAGGGTGGTCCGAACAAGAATTATAAACGTCAAATTTTCATGATTTTTCGATATTTGTTGAACAACTCTGAAATTTTATATAAAACCAAAATCTATTTCATTTCTTATTTGAAAGGTGGCAATAAAAGCTTTAATTTGATACCGCTTTGAAGTCAATAGCTTCAGTTTAAAGAGAGTTATGCTCATTTTTGTGGAGTGCTAGAATAAATGTAGAATAAAAAAAATAAGTGATTCCGAGAATTTCCGTTCTATTTCTATGGAATAAATACTGAGAGTGATATACTAAAATCGCTATAACTCCCAGGAGGGCAGGTATGGGCAGCTGATTTTTTCACAATTCGTTGAAAACAAATTATGTAACATTTCTGTAGTGGTTTGGAACTGGGACTCTCTGGGACTTTTTAGATATTGCTTACCTAACCCAAATTTAAAGGAAAAATGGACCTTTAGTCGGGTTTTCGCTCTAAAAAAGGTGCATATGAAAATGTCTCAAACAACATTCCTTTGTTTTACAGAAGATACTTGTCCGAAGGCAGATTTTTTTTCCGAATCAAAATATCTGTCACCAAAATCAAATGAGATCATTTTGAATACCGCCCTGAAATCCCCTCTTTTCGTGAAAATTTTGTATATTTGACTTCTAAAATCAATTAAAAATCAACGGGCCAACATAAAAATAAGCTTTATGTGTTTTTTGTTTACTTGGAATGTCTGTGACAAAATTGCATCATTAAAACCACTGAAGAAAATAATCGGAGAAAAGTTACTTTTCCACTAGCCGCAACACAGTGCGGCGCCTTTTTTTATGAATGAAACGAGGTCGCTTGTGGAATATGCGCCTGCGTTTATGAATGAAATCGTTTTTGTTGTAAAATTTACAACATTTAGGCTTCGCCAATGTGGCTGCCATATTGACTTGTGATGCTTCTGATATTTGACACAATTGTTGTTTTTGTAGAACAATGTTTCAATTTTTAGTTCACATGTGTACGCATATGTATGTTTGTATGCTTGTGCAATGTATACAAATATATGTACATATAAGTATAAATGAATGTATAGGCACATGCAGATTAATGCGCGCACATGCAATATATTGATAATTGATAAAATCATGATTTGAATTTCTGAACGCGCACATGCGTTTACATATATTCATATGAGCTGATAATAAGATTAATATGATAGACGATGTATTTACATATATATTGTTGTTATAAATTTAGTTTCGTTTACTAAGAAACATAGTTCAAAATTATTTATTAGTATAGTATATAGTATATAATGTAAAAATCAAATGAAATTATTAAATAGGCAAGTCCAAATTGACTGTAAATATTACTATACATGCATTCATACAAAATTATGCTCATATTATAATTATTTTTACATGCCAATATGGAAATGCCGACGGCACAACGCTAAAGCATACATACATATGTATAGTATGTATGTATTTGCATACATTGCGCCTCGCTAGTTGAAAGCAAAAATATATTTATGTATCTTCATATTCTGGAGTATGTGAGAGAGCTGTAATTGTATACATTTTTCGCTGTTAAAAATGTAATATCAAGGACTTATTTTTCTTGAATATTCTCTGCTTGGGCATACATTCCACGACATCATATGCCGAAAATACATATATTTATTTCTCTTCATATTCTCTGTTTGGGTATGTGAAGAGTTGTTAAAAATGTTAACTTTTCACCGCATGAGTTCTATGGTTGTGAGGTGAATTCCTTACTACAATTCTAACAAAAGTTCGCTGTCGAACCTGCACCTTGCCTATGCCTTAAGTTTTCTGGTTGAGGGGCGAGATGCCATGAAGTCGCATAAAAAAATAGATGTAAATTGCAATCAAAACAATAACACCAACGTCTAAGATTGGCACTGTACATTTTATGGACAACAGAAATAAAAATGTCATTTTGGTCATTATGCACGTTAAGTTTTCTTCATTATCTGCCAGCGCTGAGGCTTAGAGTCGCTTTGATAGTTGATCATAATTGTGCATATGCTAGTGCAAAGACCAAATTGTTTATGAATTATGTCTACTTTTTTCCTTATTATACTTTTTCTTCAACGTTTTCTTACAAACATCAAGTCCAGCCGATCGTATGAATGAGCCAAATATGTCGTCGACAATGCCTTTAAAAATTTGATTGTTTATTCTATGAAACTTTGTCATATAATAAGTAAAGCCCTCATTATATGCTTATATGATATACTAAATGATTACTCAGTGCGTAGGAACAATTTTTTAATTCATTCTTTCCTCCCTCTGTGAATATAATAATTGTTTTTCAAAGAAAATCAATCGAATTGCTGGTTATGAAAAAAAGCAAAAGACAAAGAAGCAAATAAAGTTATAAACTGAGCATTCTTTTATTGAAAATAAAGATACGAAACATTTTAAGACAAGTTGGATTGCGCTTAATTGAATTTTTTCCCAATCCTATTCGCTCAGAAAGGCTTAACATAATTGTCCCATATATCATTCACCAATTGCAACATATTTATATGGGGTTGCAAGTTGCTGATGGATTGATGATGAACGTTGCTTATGATCAATCGTCGAATTTCAGCAAACAAATTACTGTGATTTCTTAATAAGAATTTGTAGGTCGGTACAGTATTATCCAATGCGATGATCCGCCAATTTTCTTTGATTTCCACATTTTTCATGAAAGACGCTATGTCTGTGGCTCCATCTACCGTTGACGTGATACGTTCATCAGATGAAAAATACGATGTCGTGTCAACAGATCTCGAACCTTTTTTATAAGAAGCGCCCACACTTGCACCAAATGCACCATATGCCGCACCCAACTTTGTTTCTAAAGCGGCCAGTTCTTTTGCCTCATTCGAGGCACTTGATTCATTCAATGATTTGACGACGTCCAGTCGTCCTCCAAGAGTAAATTGATTCGTTACGTACCATCCGTAACGGTTCAATAACTTGACGACAAGTTTCGTACGATCGTACGATGATAAGTTTTTGTCGTCAACGATGGAATAAAGCTCCTCGACGAATGACGGGTCCACATCTATTTTTCTTTCGTCCACATACAATCCTGTTTTCTTGTTTAATAGTGAGACGACTGCATTGCGTGTTTTCTTTGAATTCTTCGACGTGGAACTTTTTTCTTTTGAATATTCCGCCTTCACTGATATGATATATGCTGATATTTCAGCGGAAAATCCATTTTGAATGGATGCTGTCGATTCTTTGGTATGAACCGTTTCGATAATGTGCTTTTCGATTACGACGCTTGGCGTTGGAGGATCTTCAACTGGCTGATAGGTCTTGTCGAAGATGACTGGCGACAAGTTGCCCATCTTGAAGAGACCCGTGCGATTGTCGATAACAAGACCTCTCGAAAATCTTCTCACTAATGCTTGTCGTGGAGTCCGTTCCACTCCTACAAATAATGTGTATAGTCGATCAGCGTTCGATACATCATACAATACATCGATTGCTTGACACAATGGTGTCGTTAGAGGTATAGTGGTGAAAGGCGAGACATCTTTAGGTGGATTCAAAGATCTTACGGATGCAGTATGTGAACTCAAAGAGATATGCTGTACATTTTCCAAGTAATCGAGAAATTGACCGACAGTTTGATTTTCGAATTCAGTGACGTTCAAATATAGAGCCGATTTTATTTGGACATCTTCCAAATCGAAAATCGAGAGTTTGATTATTTGCGGCGTAATGACCGAACAATGCCCAGGAATTGGAATAGTTGGTGGAGTTGGAACAGTCGCCGTATCTGTAACGAAAAAGATTTGTGAATATATCTATGTGTACATATATCAATTTCATTCAATCTATGTGTATATCAATAAAGAAACGTGTTCTGGTTTCCGTATTAATGAGAAACAATCGAAAATTCGTTTCAATTGTTTCAATGACAAAAATGTTAACAAATTTATATCGACGGTGATAATATTATCATTTGAAAAGTCAGAATCCTTATTTGACATAGATTATCTTGTGGAAGAACACTTCCTGCAAATCAAAGTAAACCTTCAGACATTTTTCCAAGAACTTTTTGTTCTCAAGGTTACTTTTCTGTTTGTTAGAAATAACATACTTGTTTTCACTGGTCAAAAATAATTGTTTTTTTCTAAATAAATTTTTAAAAAAATTTTTAAATTTTATGCAGCATTGACGTCAGCCATATTTTTCACCCATTTGATTTTTTTCAAGTTTGTATAAAGCACACTTGAGAGGTTTTGCAGCATAAAGGTTTAAAATTTAATAATCAATTAATTTCGAATTTGTGGTCTGCTTTGTATTTCAAAACTCAATTTTACTTTGATATAATAACCATCTGCGAAAACAGTAATCAATATCAATAACATAAATATGAACACTTACCACCAAAAGAAAACAAAAAAACCATGAATACAAAGGACAACTTTATGAACGACATTTTTTAATCAAGTTTTGCCTGCACTAACTCTCGAATACAAGTCAAGTCGTTTGACGAAACGATACTGAGCTCCCTTAAGCAAACGTTTGGTAATTTAAACTATTCCGATTTGAGTGATTATATTCAGATGATTTGTGCAAAAGCTTGCAAATGATTTCGAAAAACAACAACGCGATATTCGTAATCAGCCACGATCTGTGCGAGTGTACAATCAGTTCATATGAAAATAGATTTCTGAATAAAAAATTTAATTTAAAAAGAATCAAAGTCTTACAAGAACAGAGAAAACACTTAGCAAGAACACTTTATAAAAAGAAAATATATTACAAATACATAACTTGGAAGAATTATCAGCTGAAACTCACATCTTGGTTGTCCGTGTATAGCATGGAGAGTATCGCTTTCTGGTTATAAATTTGAGACACGGTGATCATGTTGTCAGTTTCGATTAAAAATTCTATCAATCAAGTTACACTTGAATCGGTTACAATGAAAATCAACTTTGCGTTGCTATCTTCCATGTTATTGATATTTGTTGTCAATTATTCTTGTGCGTCTGTCGTAATTTGTTTCGTAAGAAATGGTGTAAACGTAAACAGGACTTTTGACTCCGAAATAGTCACGTACGCAGCTGCACGCGAAAGTCTGGAACTGACAGAGGATGACATTTTTGTAGACAGCAACCATGCCATTGAGCGAAGTCAAGAAAAAAGGATGTTAGTGAGTGATACAGAGTGTAATGAAATTATCATTCAAAGTGCAAGGTCTTCCATAGAAGTTTGCATTGTAAATGATCATTGCAAAACATTTCACTTGGAAAATAACGCAAAGGTCAAGACCTTGCGCGATAAGTTGCTCGCTTCATTGCCAAAATATTACAGCGACGAAAAATGTGCCGACATTGTTTTTCTAAATAACAAAGGGCAAGTGATCCAGAGTGAAGACGAAATAGAGGTGCCATATCGAAGTATTGTGAAAAACGGTAGAATCGAAGCATACAATAAATTCATCGACAATACAAGCGAATTAGATATCACATGGCTTTTGTCCAATCATCGAGTGAAAGTGAACATGCTTATGTCATTGAGTAGTTTGCGATATTGGATAATGAAACCAAATGCTTGTCCTAATTTAAAAAGTAAACTGAATTTACCCGACAAGGCATTGTTTCCAAATGCTATCGACGATTTAGCACAAAATTGGTTAGCTAGAGACAAACGCGCGCAACTCCATCAAGTAACAAGCCGTAACGTGGTGAGTACTCAATGGGTTGCACCGTACGCCCATGAGGAATCATTGTCTATAAAATCTTATGCTTATAAGACTGAAAAATCGGAAATCCCAAGATTATACTACGTTAACGTCAACGAAAAAGATAAAGTAGCTTTTACCGGTTCACGAACTGATGAGTTTGATGATAATCATTTAACGCTCAAAATATCATCTCGGTCGTCAAAAGACAAGATACTTTTACCGTTAAAAGATGTCCGATCAACAAATAATCGAGCTGTATCCTGGACTAACGTCGTCATAGCAACAAATAATACTGCTGTTACTTTGACCGTCACATGGAACAATCATCAACCCGGTTATGCATACGATTGCGCTTTATTCGATTTCCGTGCAAACCATGAAAGGCATTATTTATTAACCTATTTTTCCGAAAATGAGGTCTGCGAATTCAAATATATTAATGATAACAATACTCTTTATGATTTGTTGTTCAACAGAGAAGTACTCATTGAAAATGGACAAGATCTTTCGAAATTCCGATACGAGCTAGGTGTGTCTATGTATCCTAATCGTCCTGGTAAATGGAGCTGTGATAAACGTAGAAAGAGAGAAACACAATCTATTGCCAATACTGACATACATCAAGATCAGATAATAATGGGCGGAGGAGGGAAGGGTAATGTTACGAGCAAGCATTTTTCAAAGAGATCTTGCGTGTCACACGAAGAAGAATATAGAATAGAGAATAAGCGATCATTGTATTTCAACGTTTTTATTTTTAAATCACAGGAGATTGCTGAAAAAATTATTGAAGATGTTGCCACATTTTGATAAATATATCGAATATCTTTCTCCATAAGTGTAATTTTTTGCTATTTTTACATTGAATATTAAAACTTATCAGGAACAACATTCAAATTTTGAATTATGAATAATGTTATCAGAGACTAAAAACAAGAACTTGAAAGAATTTGCAGTTTGCAATTTTTATAAAATATCTTAACGATTTTTGTCAACCGTTCTGCATAGAAAGATAGTTTGTAAAGTTTGCAGTTCGATTGAATTTCGTATTTTCAAACTTGAATACTTGATTATTGCAAATTGTCTTGTTAATTTATTTGATACGCAATTATTTGTTGTAATATGTACTTTGTGCACTAAATATTTATATTTTATTTTTCTTCAAAAGAGCTAACTAATCTAGTTCTAATGTAATAATGCATATAGGCATTGTGTAATTTCTTTTTAATATATGTATGTATTCATTTCACAGCTGTTTTCTTTACGCTACTACTTTTTGCGATTATCAGACCCATTCCGAAATGGTTCACAACACATTATATATAAATATGTATTGGACATTTTTTCCGCTGACAATAAAGAATAATAATGAGAATAATAATAATGATTTCAATGACTTATTTCTTACCGACTTATTAAACATCCATCAAAATGAGTTCTGTAACAATTTCTTTGCAAGTTCTCTTAATGTTTTGTGGATTAACATTATGTGTAGTCGCCGTTTCGACTATTTAAATAGTAAGTGAACATGACAGCTCCTCCAACATGCAGGACGATAGATAGTATTATGAGGTAATGCACCGCGACCTAGGGTCTATTGTGCCAGACGAGAGAACAGATTTAACTATCTCATGCCTGAGTTCAATACTGCGGAATGATAACAAGTCATAATTATCATGCATGTGAATTGTGTACTTTTTTAAAAATTCTCTTGTATCAGTTGCCGTGAAACGACAATTTTTTTTCAACTTAACAACAACTCCAGTAGCTAAAACGTTCAACCCATAACAAATATCTTCATCGTTAACTTAAAGTATGTATCATATTCTCTTTGACGGTTAACCTAACATTATTTGTTGCTCTATTTTATTCTACACATTAAAAACGATAGGTTAGCCAACACACAATAAATGATACAAACGAAAGAAATGTAGCAGTAGTCGAAACGGAGAATATAAAGAGAGAGAGATTGATTGATTGATTATGTATTTATTGCAATATTGGATCACAGATCCATTCTGCAGTATTAGAGTAGTATATTTTACAAATCTTTTTACCCGAAGAGAGTTCATTAAAAGATATTGCAAACTCAATAATCAAACCTTAAAAAAGTAGTTCAAACTAGTTCATACAGAGAGAGAAAGCGTTCCGCTTTCTGATTGGTTTACGCTAATAAGCCAAAGCCAATCACGCAAAATTGGGAAGGGACCCCTCGATACTATGGAAGTTTCACTTCCAAAATAGTTATCTCCTTTCAATTATGCCTCACTGTCGGACTTGAGACTAGATCTGTTTCATATGTGCTTTTGCATATATGCTTGCTAAGAACAACATACACTCGGAAAGGGTTTTTTCCAGCATTCTCACTCCAATGTTCTGTTGGAAAATTATGTATTCTTCAAGAATGGATCGAAAAATTAGCTGCCGGATAATTTAATTCAAATTTTTTGTCTTCAGAATTTTGGAAAATTGGCGTCATTGAATGGACGGTGAACGCCGTAAACTGAATGGATTGCAAGAAATAAACGACTTAACAGAAAGAGACGCGTGCCATTCAAGGACCGCAAAGCATGCTATATATGAATACTTCTAGTAGGCAAATCAATGCAGCGGGAAGTTAAAGTGCGTCTGAGAAAATGTAAATGTATCAATAAAGAAAAAGGAAGAAGGCGTGAAAATGATAGTGAACGCATTGAGAGCAAGTAGTTTCGATTGGTTTGAAAATGTAAGAAATGCGGAAAAAGGAGTGAAAGTAAGTAGCGTAAAGCAGATCAGTAAGTGCAATGAAAATAATAGTGCGAAACGAAGAAAAGCACTGTAGTCTATCTCCCGCCTTATTAGACAGAAGCAGTTTAAGTAAGTTCACTTTAAATATGAGGCATACAAATCAACTTAAATATGATAAAGAAACAATGGTGCCGTAATAAATTCTACAACACACAGCATTGCTACATTTCGTGGATGGCAACCCTATTCAAAAATATTTTGTTGAAAACTCATTTCAGTTTTTTTTAGCTTAATACCAATTTTTTAAATTAATGCATAAAATATTTAAAATATTAAATTAAATTTCCCGAAAAAATAATAATTGCTTAAACTTTTAAGTTCGATGCAAACTTGATTTATAGTAAATAAAATGAAAATATATTTTGAACTGGTGGCAATCCTATTCAAAAATTTTTTTATTGAAAAGCCTCAACTCAAAACAGGCTACAATTTTGGTCGAGTGACAACCCTGCTTAAGCATTTTTCTAGGTGATTATTTGGGTGCCCAATTCGTAGGAACCCCACTACTGTTTAGATTGTCAATAAAGCACTTACACTCGAGTACCACTTATAAGTTAAAATGCGAATTTTTTCGGATACATAGATTAAAGTTTATTTTAGTTTTACTATGTTGTGATCGTTACAGTTAAGATGATTGTATAAAAAACGGTTCCGAGAGTAATGAAATGATTTGTCGATTCCTTCCTTCGGTTTTTAAGATGTACACAGCGCCAGAGATCGGTGCCGGAAAGAAAACGTAAGTTGATATGCGCACAGGATCGTTGCGGTAACGCGTCGCAGTGCACAAACGAATGTCTTGTAGACGAATGTTAAAAAGCGAAAGTTGATGTGCGGCTTGGGTAGATCGAATCGTGTGAGCTTTCCCGTTGTCCATTCCTTTTGTTGGTTGGGTTGGGGTACAGTTTAAACTTAAAATAGGCTGCTTAAAAATTTTGATAAGAATATTAAAATTAATTTATAAGATTTTAGTCGCGTGGCAATCCTCCCTAAAGAACTTTTTAGAGCAACGCTGATACAATTTTTTCTGACAGAAATAATGTTTTAAGCTGTTTAGTTCGATGCAAATTATATTTTTGATAAATAACAGTAATAGTATATTTTTTAGTATATGAAAATATATTCAACTTTTTAGGCATATTAAAATACATTTTTCTTTACTTATTATTTATTTATAAATTTATAATTTTTTTTTTTTTAATTCTAATCCTTCTTATTAATAATTCCTTTTAAATCGGTGGCAATCCATTTGTAACTTTTCTAATTTTCTAGTATTCAGTTTGTACTAATTCTTCATTTTAAATGTTGTTTTTTAAAGATATAAAAAAATCCAAAAATTTATTCTGAAAAGTTTTCAAAAGAGTTTCAAAAGCTTTTGCCAACCAAAGCTCTTTGTTCAGGTTTTGTTTCAAATATGGGTAATAATATACTCAATTCATGAATACACATTTACTAGGAGGTAGTTACGAGCTTAAAGTGGACTCCTAACTGTAGCTATCTTACGTAGGTCTTTTATGCCAAAATTCTCAGCGGCAAGACCCATCAAACATTTGGTGAAAAAATTATATAAAATTATTTTTGATGCCCCACTCGTTTTGTTTAATTTATGTATTTTGAAAAATATAATTGTGAGCACCTTGGCGCGAAGTCTTTCAGACATTTTCCACATTAGCTAAGAGGTGTTCACTTTAAAAAAGAGTAACAAAAATATCATGGTAACTCACTAGTGATATAAGATATATAAGATGTCAAGTACTTATGTTGGTTGGAGCTGTCAACTTTTTTCAACTTTAAGGGTAGGAGAATCTCTTAATCGTTTTACCCCTTTTTTTTTTTTTTTTTTTTACTTTTAGGTTAGGATTTCGAAGCTTTTCTTGCAGCGTGACTTTCTTATTTTCTATATTACTTTACTTTAGATTTTTCCCCCACATTTACTTCTACCTGGCATACATCTCGGTACGTAAGTCCTAAGTGTTGAAATGTTGGGCGAATGAAAAGTGAAGGCACAAAGTTGAAAGCTGCTCAGCTACAAAAACAAAAATTTCAACAGCCAAAATAAAGAATTATATTAAAGTTTATAATTTTTAAATGTTACTTGTTAAGAGTAGATAAAATAATTTTTTTATTGGTAAAGAGTGAGTCTGTTAGATCAAATGTGCTGGAATGAGAATTCAAACAATGACATATACGGCGGAATGGTTCGTTTAACTGAAAATTTGTTCTAGAAAATTTTAAAAGTAAGGGTCTAAACTGCCTGGTAGAGCGAGCGGGAACGTTAAAATTAATATCAGATAAGAGAGATGGGCTACAGACTGACCAATTCATGAGTTTTACAAGAAATATTATACCAAGCATCTCCCAACGACTAGCGAGTGTCGGGAGATTTATATGTTTTAAACGGTTGGTGTAAGGGGGAAGATTTAAACTGTAATCCCCAATGCAAATGATTTAAGGCAAAAAGTAAAAATTGTTTTTGAACGGACTCTAACTTATCCGAATGGACTTGGTAACTAGGGTTCCAAACCACAAAAGCATACTCTAATATGGGCCTCACCAGAGATGTAAAAAGAATTTTTGTGGTAAGCGGATCTCTAAATTCTTTAGACCAACGTTTAACAAAACTAAGAGCGCCTTTAGCTTTAAAAACCGTGGAAAATGCGTGAAGATTAAAATTGCATTTGGGGTCCATAGTTACTCCCAGATCAACAAAACTGCATACTTGCTCCAACCTAAAGTTTTGTATTGCGCATGAAGTAGGGTCTACAGCTCTGTTTGCAACTGACATCTTTCGCTGTTTGAAGTATATGTTTTAAAATGTTTTACATCGTCAGCATATAATAAAACTTTTGAAAACTCGACAACATATAATATGTCATTAATAAATAACAAGAACAGAATTGTACCAAGATGGCTACTTTGAGGAACACCTGAAGGAACATTGATTATGTCTGAAAAAGTATCGTTAAATATGACTTGTTGAATTCTATTACAAAGATAAGAGCAACCCATTTCAGAAATATTGGTTGAAAACCAAGAAGATCAAGTTTATTTAAATGAATTGAATGGTTTACTTTATCAAAAGCTTTACTATAATATCAGTATTCTTATTCTCCCTAAAGCCCGTTGATACATGTGATACAAATTCAAGCAAATTAGTTATTGTAGATTTTCCTTTACGAAAACCGTGCTGAGAACAAGAAATTAGTGGAGAGATCCGGAAGGTTATGTGGTCTGTTATAACTGCTTCAAAAAGTTTAGGTATTGCAGACAACTTTGCAATTTTCCTATAGTTTTCAATAGATGACCTAAATCCACTCTTATGTAAAGGAGTTATAAATGACTTTTTCCATATGAATGGAAATAAGCCTTGCATAAGAGATGAATTAAATAGTTTTGTTGGGGGTTGATATAAGTATATATTTGGCTCATTTCTTAAGAAAGCATGAGACCGTGAGAAGCAATCTATGACATTTACTTTTTGAAAGATAATATTTAACATATAAGGCGTCTGGATCATAATTCAGAAATAGGGCATAACTTTGCTGATGCGACCATAATTATATGTTTGTTGTTAACATATATAACATAGTGATAAAAATAATCGAAAGCAACTAAATACAGTTCAGAAAATTGTCAACACAATTTTTTTTTAAGTTTAAAAGCACATGATTTTCTATTTTATAATTTACATAACTCTTTTCTAGATTTACAAAGTAAGAACTTACCAAACTCGTTTGAAATTAAATTAATTTGGTCAAGACCCAACTCCGACATTTCGTCTAAGAACTCGTTAAAACATAAGCGAGTACTAATAGGAATGGTGTAATCATCAATAGATTTCCATGATACACACGGTAAATTGAAGTCTCCCAAAACAATCATGGAATCAGTATTATTAGCCATTGATAAAACATTATTTATTAATTAGGCATGCTGCATATATACAGACACGTCCGAGTGAGGCGGTATGTAAGATAAAGTTAAGAAGATATGGCCACTATTAGTGCAAATACGAATGCACTTAAATTCTATGAAGTCTGCATGCGGAACATCGGCTTCTTCAGATGGAATTGAAGAATGAACAGCAAACAAGACACCACCTCCTTTTCTGTTCAGCCGGTCATATCTAAAGATTTCGAATTCGCTGTTGAATATTTCATGATCAAAAATGTGGGGTTTCAGCCAAGTTTCTGTGAAAGCAATGATTTTAAAGTTACAATGAATGCTATTTAAACACAAATCAGGAAGTTTTGTATTAAGACCTCTAACATTTTGATAATAAATAATCAGCGAATTATTGTTAATTAGTTTTTTGTAATCACGGGATTTCTTGGCATTTTAGTGATAACTACAGGGGGCTTATCACGTTTGTGCTCGAATTCGCGCACAAAGACCCCAGTTGACCAGAATGAGTTATCCAGTATCAATTGAACATTGTCAGCGGATACGTCGATCTTAAATGACGAAATATCCCTGTTGCATTTGAAATTAAATTTACGAATGTCGGTAACTACCGATTCTAATTTCGACGAGATGTAACTTTTTATATCGTCGACTGTGGTATTCGCAGCAAGTCTCGAGATAAAAATTGCATTTTTCCGCGGTATTACAACTTTGGAGGCGGATATTGAGAAGTTTTCCGCTTACTGTGTTCAGTAAGATTTTTCTCTGTATTCTGAGCAGACCGAACCTTCTCTTCTTGACGACAAAGGGATGAAAGATTAATGAGGTCAATAGTGTGTGGGGGCATTCCTTTTAAAGAAGAAACAGTGGTATCTTCATCAGACGGGCGTTTACGTTTAGATGAAGGTTTTGGATTCTCTTCCTGCGCTTTTAGGCATTGAAATGATTGAAACAGAGTTTCATTATGCCTAAATTTTTCAGTAAGGGTTTCAAGTTCACGACCAATCTCCTTGAAATCATTGCGCGCCTGCTTAAAAATTTAAACAATTCAATTTCTGTTGGTCTGCATTTCAAGCCCTTACTGTCAAGAATAGAATTCAATATCCAACCTGTCAGTCCAGCACATTTGTAATATATATATAATATAAATTAACACTAACAACTGCACTATTTAAAATGTTGCACAAACACAAATTGAAAAAGACTCGGCGGAATAAATTAAAATTAACCAATACACAATTAAAATAAATATCAATTGCTTTAATAGAACAATATTTTAACGGATCACTTAACTCAGATAATTTCATCACAATACTAAATATAAATTAAATAAATTTCTAAGAGCACGAAAGCACAGCTGTACACGAGAAAAGTTGCCAGTATTGAACCCAGGCATGAGATAGTTAAATCTGTTCTCTCGTCTGGCACAATAGACCCTAGGTCGCAATGCATTGCCTCATAACACTATCTATCGTCCTGCTTGTCGGAGGTGCTGTATCACGTTCACTTACCATTTAAATAGTCGAAACGGCGACTATACATAATGGTAATCCACAAAACATCTAGAGAACTTGCAAAGAAATTGTTACAGAACTCATTTTGATGGATGTTTAATAAGTCGGAAAGAAATAAGTCATTGAAATCATTATTATTATTCTCATTATTATTCTTTATTGTCAGCGGAAAAAATGTCCAATACATATTTATATATAAAGTGTTCCGAACCATTTTGGAATGGGTCTGATAATCGCAAAAAGTAGTAACGCAAAAAACAGATGTGAAATGAATACATACATATATTAAAAAGAAATTACACAATGCCTATATGCATTATTACATTAGAACTAGATTAGTTAGCTCTTTTGAAGAAAAATAAAAATATAAATATTTAGTGCACAAAGTACATATTACAACAAATAATTTTTGCGTATCAAATAAATTAACAAGACAATTTGCAATAATCATGTGTGCAAGTTTGAAAATACGAAATTCAATCGAAATGCAAACTTTACAAACTATCTTTCTATGCAGAACGGTTGACAAAAATCGTTAAGATATTTTATAAAAATTGCAAACTGAATATTCTTTCAAGTTCTTGTTTTTAGTCTCTGATAACATTATTCTTCAAAATTTGAATGTTGTTCGTGATAAGTTTTAATATTCAATGTAAAAATAGCAAAAAATTACACTTATGGAGAAAGATATTCGATATATTTATCAAAATGTGGCAACATCTTCAATAATTTTTTCAGCAATCTCCTGTGATTTAAAAATAAATACGTTGAAATACAATGATCGTTTATTCTCGTTTCTGTATTTTGCATCGTGTGACACGCAAGATCTCTCAAAGTAAAGGCCCGTATCATAACCCTTCCCTCCTCCGCCCATTGTTATCTGATCTTGATGTATGTCAGTATTGGCAATAGATTGTGTTTCTCTCTTTCTAAGTTTTCTACAGCTCCATTTACCAGGACGACTAGGATACATAGACACACCTAGTTCGTATCGGAATTTCGAGAGATCTTGCCCATTTTCAATGAGTTCTTCTCTGTTGAACAACAAATCATAGAAAGTATTGTTATCATCAATATATTTGAATTCGCAGACCCCATCTTCAGATAATTTCCGAAATAAAAAATGCATTTCATGGTTTGCACGGAAATCGAATAACTCGCAAATGTATGCATAACCGGGTTGATGATTATTCCATGTGACGGTCAAAGTAACAGCAGTATTATTTGTTGCTATGACGACGTTAGTCCAGGATACAGCTCGATTATTTGTTGATCGGACATCTTTTAACGGTAAAAGCATCTTGTCTTTTGACGACCGAGATGATATTTTGAGCGTTAACTGATCACCCTGAAATTCATCAGTTCGCGATCCGGTAAAAGCTACTTTATCTTTTTCGGTCACGTCAACGTAGTATAATCTTGGGATTTCCGATTTTTCAGTCTTATAAGCATAAGATTTTATAGACAATGATTCCTCATGGGCGTACGGTGCAACCAATTGAGTACTCACCACGTTACGGCTTGTTACTTGATGGAGTTGCGCGCGTTTGTCTCTAGCTAACCAATTTTGTGCTAAATCGTCGATAGCATTTGGAAACAATGCCTTGTCGGGTAAATTCAGTTTACTTTTTAAATTAGGACAAGCATTTGGTTTCATTATCCAATATCGCAAACTACCCAATGACATGAGCATGTTCACTTTCACTCGATGATTGGACAAAAGCCATGTGATATCTAATTCGCTTGTATTGTCGATGAATTTATTGTATGCTTGGATTCTACCGTTTTTCACAATACTTTGATATGGCACCTCTATTTCGTCTGTACTCTGGATCACTTGTCCTTTGTCATTTAGAAAAACAATATCGGCACATTTTTCGTCGCTGTAATATTGTGGCAACGAAGCGAGCAACTTATCGCGCAAAGTCTTGACCTTTGCGTTATTTTCCAAGAGAAATATTTTGCATTGATCATTTACAATGCAAACTTCTATGTAAGACTTTGCACTTTGACTGATAATTCTATTACATTCTTTATGATAATTCTATTACATTCTTTATCATTCACTAACATCCTTTGTTCTTGTCTTCGCTCAATGGCACGGTTGCTGTCCATAAAAATGTCGTCTTCTGACAGTTGCAGACTTTCACGTGCAGCTGCGTACGTGACTATTTCGGAGTAAAAAGTCCTCCTTACGTTTACACCATTCCTTACGAAACAAATTACGACAGACGCACAAGAATAATTGACAACAAATGTCAATAACATGGAAGATAGTAACGCAAAGTTGATTGTCATTGTAACCGATTCAAGTGTAACTTGGCTGATAGAATTTTAAATCGAAACTGACAACATGATCACCGTGTCTCCAATTTATAACCAGAAAGCGATACTCTCCATGCTATACACGGACAACCAAGATGTGAGTTTCAGCTGATAATTTTTCCAAGTTATGTATTTGTAATACATTTTCTTCTTATAAAGTGTTCTTGCTAAGTGTTTTCTCTGTTCTTGTAAGACTTTGATTCTTTTTAAATTAAATTCTTTATTCAGAAATCTATTTTCATGTGAACTGATTGTACACTCGCACAGATCGTGGCTGATTACGAATATCGCGTTGTTGTTTTTCGAAATCATTTGCAAGCTTTTGCACAAATCATCTGAATAGAATCACACAAATCGGAATAGTTTAAATAACCAAACGTTTGCTTAAGGGAGCTCAGTATCGTTTCGTCAAACGACTTGACTTGTATTCGAGAGTTAGTGCAGGCAAAACTTGATTAAAAAATGTCGTTCATAAAGTTATCCTTTGTGTTCATGGTTTTTTTGTTTTCTTTTGGTGGTAAGTGTTCATATTTATCTTATTGATACTGATTACTGTTTTCGCAGATGGTTATTATATCAAAGTAAAATTGAGTTTTGAAATACAAAGCAGACCACAAATTCGAAATTAATTGATTATTAAATTTTAAACCTTTGTGCTGCAAAACCTCTCAAGTGTGCTTTATTCAAACTTGAAAAAAATCAAATGGGTGAAAAATAAACCTACTCAATATGGCTGACGTCAATGCTGCACAAAATTTAAAAAAAATTTAATAATTTATTTGGAAAAAACACAATTATTTTTGACCAGTGAAAACAAGTGAGTTATTTCTAACAAACAGAAAAGTAACCTTGAGAACAAAAAATTCTTGGAAAAATGTCTGAAGGTTTACTTTGATTTGCAAGAAGTGTTCTTCCACAAGATAATCTATGTCAAATAAGGATTCTGACTTTTCAAATGATAATATTATCACCGTCGATATAAATTTGTTAACTTTTTTGTTATTGAAACAATTGAAACGAATTTTCGATTGTTTCTCTTTAATGCGGAAATGTCAAAAAAGACCACGTTCCGTTATTGATATACACATAGATTGAATCAAAATATACACATAGATATATTCACAAATCTTTTTCGTTACAGATACAGCGACTGTTCCAACTCCACCAACTTTTCCAATTCCTGGGCATTGTTCGGTCATTACGCCGCAAATAATCAAACTCTCGATTTTCGATTTGGAAGATGTCCAAATAAAATCGGCTCTATATTTGAACGTCACTGAATTCGAAAATCAAACTGTCGGTCAATTTCTCGATTACTTGGAAAATGTACAGCACATCTCCTTGAGTTCCCATACTGCATCCGTAAGATCTTTGAATCCACCTAAAGACGTCTCGCCTTTCACCACTATACCTCTAACGACACCATTGTGTCAAGCAATCGATGTATTGTATGATGTATCGAACGCTGATCGACTATACACATTATTTGTAGGAGTGGAACGGACTCCACGACAAGCATTAGTTAGAAGATTTTCGAGAGGTCTTGTTATCGACAATCGCACGGGTCTCTTCAAGATGGGCAACTTGTCGCCAGTCATCTTCGACAAGACCTATCAGCCAGTTGAAGATCCTCCAACGCCAAGCGTCGTAATCGAAAAGCACATTATCGAAACGGTTCATACCAAAGAATCGACTGCATCCATTCAAAATGGATTTTCCGCTGAAATATCAGCATATATCATATCAGTGAAGGCGGAATATTCAAAAGAAAAAAGTTCCACGTCGAAAAATTCAATGAAAACACGCAATGCAGTCGTCTCACTATTAAACAAGAAAACAGGATTGTATGTGGACGAAAGAAAAATAGATGTGGACCCGTCATTCGTCGAGGAACTTTATTCCATCGTTGACGACAAAAACTTATCATCGTACGATCGTACGAAACTTGTCGTCAAGTTATTGAACCGTTACGGATGGTACGTAACGAATCAATTTACTCTTGGAGGACGACTGGACGTTGTCAAATCATTGCATGAATCAAGTGCCGCGAATGAGGCAAAAGAACTGGCCGCTTTAGAAACAAAGTTGGGTGCGGCATATGGTGCATTTGGTGCAAGTGTGGGCGCTACTTATAAAAAAGGTTCGAGCTCTGTTGACACGACATCGTATTTTTCATCTGATGAACGTATCACGTCAACGGTAGATGGAGCGACAGACATAGCGTCTTTCATGAAAAATGTGGAAATCAAAGAAAATTGGCGGATCATCGCATTGGATAATACTGTACCGACCTGCAAATTCTTATTAAGAAATCACAGTAATTTGTTTGCTGAAATTCGACGATTGATCATAAGCAACGTTCATCATCAATCCATCAAGAACCTGCAACCCCATATAAATATGTTGCAATTGGTGAATGATATATGGGACAATTATGTTAAGCCTTTCTGAGCGAATCGGATTGGGAAAAAATTCAATTAAGCGCAATCCAACTTGTCTTAAAATATTTCATATCTTTATTTTCAATAAAAGAATGCTCAGTTTATAACTTTGTTTGCTTCTTTGTCTTTTGCTTTTTTTCATAACCAGCAATTCGATTGATCTTCTTTGAAAAACATTTATTATATACACAGAGGGAGGAGCTATCGAGAGAAACCTAACCTGCCTACATGACCGAGTGAGCAGTGAGCGGTGAGCGGTGAAAAAGAATGAATTAAAAAATTGTTCCTACGCACTGAGTAATCATATAGTATATCATATAAGCATATAGTGAGGGCTTTACTTATTATATGACAAAGTTTCATAGAATATACAATCAAATTTTTAAAGGCATTGTCGACGACATATTTGGCTCATTCATACGATCGGCTGGACTTGATGTTTGTAAGAAAACGTTGAAAAAGGAAAAAAGTAGACATAATTCATAAACAATTTGGTCTTTGCACTAGCATATGTACAATTATGATCAACTATCAAAGCGACTCTAAGCCGCAGCGCTGACAGATAATGAAGAAAATTTTTAATTCTGTTGCCCATAATGATTGGCACTGTACTTTGGACGTAGATGTTAATATTTTGATTACAATTTATACCTATTTTGTTTATGCGACTTCATGGCATCTCGCCACACAACACAACATTAATCACACCACACAACATTCATCACACAACTTACAGCATCACACCACGCAACCCCACGCAACAAACACAACCATACCACATCATACATCTAACCAATCACACTACACACCATAATCGTTTTCACCACCC
Source organism: Bactrocera neohumeralis (assembly GCF_024586455.1). Taxonomy (NCBI): domain Eukaryota; kingdom Metazoa; phylum Arthropoda; class Insecta; order Diptera; family Tephritidae; genus Bactrocera; species Bactrocera neohumeralis. The sequence goes on along the minus strand of NC_065923.1, from coordinate 66,900,414 downwards.
AACTGATCAAAAAGGATTGGTTAGATCGGGGTGGACCCCAATTTGACTTACGCCCATATAGTATACACACGTCTCGCCAACTCGTCAACCGTTGATCCGCCAATTTTAGTTTGAAGTTCTGGTCCAAATTTGGAATCCCCTGCCAGTCGCGTGTGTGGCATCTTGAAGTTGTAAAAATATTGAAGTCAGCGTAAGTTTACCCCCCACATACCCAGTGAAACTAAATGCAAAAAACACATTTATTGTGCAAAGATTGTATTTTTACATTTTATTTATTCATGTTTCATTAAGTGTGTAAAGTTTGAATGTAAAAGTTTATTTATTGGAAAAAATTTATGAATCTATTTTTATACTCATTTATATTGTTAGTAATATTTATATAAATCTCAATTTTTGTATATGTTTATTATGGTTAAGAGCTATTTATTTAAATTATATTAAATCTTGAAAAGGGTTCCAACTAAGAACCGAAAGGTCGACGACTTTTGAATGAAAATTAACTTTTGACTGGGATATCGCGATTTGTACGTCATTATCTACAACCCAGTGCACGACAACAATATTGAACAAAAGTTATCCGTCGCTCTGAATTTTCATCAGCCCTTTTTATACTCTCGCAACAATGTTGCTAACGAGAGTATTATAGTTTTGTTCACATAACGGTTGTTTGTAAGTCCTAAAACTAAAAGAGTCAGATATAGGGTTATATATACCAAAGTGATCAGGGCGACGAGTAGAGTCGAAATCCGGATGTCTGTCTGTCCGTCCGTCTGTCCGTCCGTCCGTGCAAGCTGTAACTTGAGTAAAAATTGAGATATCATGATGAAACTTGGTACACGTATTCCTTGGCTCCATAAGAAGGTTAAGTTCGAAGATGGGCAAAATCGGCCAACTGCCACGCCCACAAAATGGCGGAAACCGAAAACCTATAAAGTGTCATAACTAAGCCATAAATAAAGATATTAAAGTGAAATTTGGCACAAAGGATCGCATTAGGGAGGGGCATATTTGGACGCAATTGTTTTGGAAAAGTGGGCGTGGCCCCGCCCCCTACTAAGTTTTTTGTACATATCTCGGAAACTACTATAGCTATGTCAACCAAAGTCTACAGAGTCGTTTCCTTCAGGCATTTCCATGTACAGTTCAAAAATGGAAGAAATCGGATAATAACCACGCCCACCTCCCATACAAAGGTTATGTTCAAAATCACTAAAAGTGCGATAACCGACTAACAAAAAACGTCAGAAACACTAAATTTTACGGAAGAAGTGGCAGAAGGAAGCTGCACCCAGGCCCAAATTGAAAATGGGCGTGGCGCCGCCCACTTATGGACCAAGAACCATATCTCAGGAGCTACTAGACCGATTTCAATGAAATTCGGTATATAATATTTTCTTAACACCCTGATGACATGTACGAAATATGGATGAAATCGGTTCGCAACCACGCCTTCTTCCAATATAAAGCTATTTTGAATTCCATCTGATGCCTTCTCTGTATAATACGAGTATAAACATTAGGAGCCAATGATGATAGCGGAATAAAACTTTACAAAAATACGGTATTTGAAAAATATGTAAATGACGTATTATGAAATCTCGATTATCACTTTACCATGCGAGAGTATAAAATGTTCGGTGACACCCGAACTTAGCCCTTCCTTACTTGTTTAATCTATTAATAAGTATTATCAAGTATAAAGCAGTTGATATGATAGCTTACAGTGATTTCTATCAGGTCTTTTGGCGCAGGTCAGTTCTTCTGCTTATATTCTCGATATATACGAAATATTGAGGAGTGATTATTTGCTGTAGTGAGTCTTGAAAAATATAAATATATGCAAATTGTTGGAGTAAATAGAATTTTCTTTCAGGAAAAGTAAGCAAAAGTGAGATAAAAAGGATATTGAAAGAAACGAGAGAATCGATATGCTGCACAGGGTTGGCGGTCTGTGATAACATACAGAATATATGAAACGCCATTTCTGCAATTTGATGTAGGAAACAATTCATGCGATTTAAGAAGAATCATCTTTACCAGTAGACAAAGTACTTTTTGAAGACACATCAGAGATGAAATTAAGTGGATATGTAGTACACGTTAGAAGGCAAATATCTCTTAAATACATACACACCTTTCATCGGTTTAAATCATTTAGTATGGAGAGAATTGTTTTCTGCGAAAAGCAAAATATAACATTTTTCATATAAAAAGTCAATGCATTTTACCTTTTGAGTCAGACTTGCCACTAAATCACAAACATAAATCTGCATAATTTGCACGCGAACAATAAAGTAGAAGGAAAATAATTGACTTGATGTATTTAACCTAATGTATTTTAGCTGTGAAGGCGAAAAATGCACTTTAAAAAAAACAAGCAGTCGTATGCAATTTCAATAGTTTATTCACGCATTTTTTTTAGGAGCAAATCAAAATTTTCTTTAGTATTCATAAGGTTGATTTAATTGTTCATCGGCATATTGTATTCAGCAAATGTAATAATCGAAAATTTGGCCCTTCGGGAAATGTGATAATCAGAAGTTTGGTCTTTCGGAATTTGTGATAATTGGAAATTTGAACTTTCGGTAAATGTGATAATCGGAAATTTAGTCTTCCGGAATATGCGTTGGCGGAAAAACGGATTCGACAAAACGAGCATAGTTATACCGTCTACGGACATCGCTTTAACCATTTGTGTCATGCAATTTTCCGCTAGAATGCTCATCGCTGCCGCAGCAATATGTTTCTCAGATTTCTCGTGGTCAGTTTGGCGTAAGTTCCCGTAACGCTGACATACTTTTTTATGTAATGAATTAAAAAATGATGGTACGAGTACACTTGGAAAATGATATTTTGCTTGAATGATTTTATTTAAGTTATGTGAACATATTATTCTCTGAAATATGGAAAAATTATGTGCTTGGATCACTTTTGCATGGAAAACAAGCAAAGAAGCACTTTCCACCTTGAGAAAGTTGCAAAGAAAATAAGTAATAGTTCTATTAAGAGATCTTTTCCAAAATCAAAGAACACCGTCTTTTAAAATATCTGAGGTAAGGATGTAAAGCCATTTCAACAAACCTTTTAACTTTATGCTATGTAGAAAGCAATTTCTGTATGTTCCAGAGTATGCTCATACATTGATGATTTTAAATTTTCGTTTATGCGGCTATATCTGCGAGGAAACTCCATTATCCACTCTTTGTTTAATGATGCAACGATGCTCTCGCAAAAGGCCATCAAAGATACCAATACCATAGCAATCAGACTTTGAGGACTTATAGATGGACTAAGATGCAAGTTTTATAAATCGTGTGCGATATCACACCACTTGTTGAATTCTTAATTGATTCAAGATCATAAGATCTCGTAAAACCAAACTCCATTTATTTTAGCGAGAGAAAAAAATGACTGCCTTGATAAAAACCTATTAAAAGCTGAAGACTATGCATATGGTACATAGTTCTATAAAATTAGTATATTTTTCATCTGAAAATTAAATATAAAGTAACCAAGAAAGTCTGTAACACGTAGAAGGAAACGGCGAAGATCCCATAAGATGAGCTAATTTGGCAATATCTGCAGATCCGTCAATCTGTATACCTACGAGTATTATATACGCAAAATAATATCTAAGGTTTTGAGATATAACGCTGAAATTTCGCATTTTAGTCTTTAAAATATTATTCTGAAATTTCCATCCTTTGATCCCCAAGAAACATGGATAATAATATCTGAAGAAAATTTCTAGATCGGACCACTATAGCATATAGCTGTCATACAAGTTGAGCTTCAAGTTCTTGTGTGCCACATTCTCTATTTGTGAAAAGTGTTTTACTGCAGTACAACCAGTGTACTCAGGCTTTAAAAAACTCTATGAATAATTCTCAAAATTTATCGGGAAGTATTTCAGTCATTAAAAATGTTTATCGTTATTCAGGAAAATTTAATCAAATGAATGTTTTCGGAAAATGAGGCGAAGAACTGAGCTCACGTTTTGGTCAATCAAAGCAGATTTGTATTTCAGTAAGCGTTGGGTGGTCTATAGCAATATATTTAGGACTTTGGCTAAAGTTCAAAACAAAATACCGGCGAAAGTTTCACCTAAAAAGTATATAGCTTGAATATTATAAAAGTTTACTCGAAAAATGCTCAAATCATATCATCTCTTTTTAATACTATTAAAACAAAAGATATGCTTAAAACATGTAAAATCCACCTGCATTTTTTCTCAGTGTACCTCACACACAGCCACAAATCTGTATGTACAAGAGCCCTCATTCAACCTGGTGATTTGTGGACCATTTGAATTGCGGATATATAGTATATCGCTTTGTGATCAATAGAAGTGACTTACACTCGAGGCGTTGACTCGCCGAACTCAAATCATATTACAAACTGTTGAGTGAAGCGGTTAGTTAGAATAGTTGGTGGTCATGGCGGTGGTGGTGGTGTTAGATTACACAAGTGAAACCATGAATGTGACCGCGTACAAGAGCACTTCGCGCACACTAATTGCTTTCACTACCCGCTAAGCTAACGGGATATTTTCGAATATTTCTGGCATGCGAGCTTGTCCCCTTTTTTTATGGCACGCACTAAAAATCTATAGTATTCACGGATTTTGTTCGCAATTTGTTACTTTTTTATGTAAGCTAACGTTTTGATATTGCTTTTGGGCGCAATTTTGCTTGTATTTTTTGGTTCAGTGCTCTTTTTTCTGCCAAACCCTGGCACAAATCTCGTTGATTTAACCCGCCGCATTCAGTTCGATTGTATTTGTGTACTGCTGAAATCGCGCGCCACTAAAGCCAACGTAAGGAGCCGCAGCAGTATTGGATAAATTGTAACACAAAAAGTGCATAAAACTTAAAAAAATGGCAAAGAATGGACCATTTGATTCGATTTGTTTTATACATGCCTCTGAAAGCAGAAAGTGCATGAAAACTATCAAAATGTGCGCGTCTAAAGCCAAAAACAACAAAAGCTAAACTAGCGTGGTTTTTCAGCTTTTAAACAGTTGAAGGTGGTTTTTTTGGTGCTATTCATTTGTTGTGTTCGCCCATGAACATATACATACTATATGTACATATGTACATATATTACTTTTGCAAAGGCGATTAAGGTTGGTGAGATAATGGCTTTTATAAGCTTTGAGAATAATTTAGTGTAATTAAGGACTTCTATAAAATGTTTAAAATATGTATAAAATATGTATAAAAACCGATCTATTCGTCTGCGGTACAAAATCAACCGGATATCACTGTATCAGTCATTTTGAGCTAAGAGAAGTGTCGGACAGATGCCGTTAAAAGAGAATACGCAAATTGATTAAAATAACTTTCTATTTTACCAATTTGATTGGCAGAAAGTTCACTGTAATTGTGAAAAGCCTTATATATTATAGTCTAATCTTGTGATTTCCGATTTTTCAGCCTTATGAGCATAAGATTTTATAGACAATGATTCCTCATGGGCGTACGGTGCAACCAATTGAGTACTCACCACGTTACGGCTTGTTACTTGATGGAGTTGCGCGCGTTTGTCTCTAGCTAACCAATTTTGTGCTAAATCGTCGATAGCATTTGGAAACAATGCCTTGTCGGGTAAATTCAGTTTACTTTTTAAATTAGGACAAGCATTTGGTTTCATTATCCAATATCGCAAACTACTCAATGACATGAGCATGTTCACTTGCACTCGATGATTGGACAAAAGCCATGTGATATCTAATTTGGTCGTATTGTCGATGAATTTATTGTATGCTTGGATTCTACCGTTTTTCACAATACTTCGATATGACACCTCTATTTCGTCTTCACTCTGGATCACTTGTCCTTTGTCATTTAGAAAAACAATATCGCCACATTTTTCGTCGCTCTAATATTCTGGCAACGAAGCGAGCAACTTATCGCGCAAGGTCTTGACCTTTGCTTTATTTTCCAAGAGAAATGTTTTGCATTGATCATTTACAATGCAAACTTCTATGGAAGACTTTGCACTTTGACTGATAATTCCATTACACTCTTTATCATTCACTAACATCCTTTGTTCTTGTCTTCGCTCAATGGCACGGTTGCTGTCCATAAAAATGTCGTCCTCTGTCAGTTCCAAACTTTCACGTGCAGCTGCGTACGTAACAATTTCGGAGTCAAAAGTCCTGTTTACGTTTACACCATTCCTTACGAAACAAATTACGACAAACGCACAAGAATAATTGACAACAAATATCAATAACATGGAAGATAGCAACGCAAAGTTGATTTTCATTGTAACCGATTCAAGTGTAACTTGATTGATAGAATTTTAAATCGAAACTGACAACACGATCACCGTGTCTCCAATTTATAACCAGAAAGCGATACTCTCCATGCTATACACGGACAACCAAGATGTGAGTTTCAGCTGATAATTTTTCCAAGTTATGTATTTTGTAATATTTATACCCTGAACAGAGTATATTAAGTTTGTCACGAAATTTGTAACACCCAGAAAGAAGCGTCGCAGACCCTATAAAGTATATATATAAATGATCAGTATGTTGAGCTGAGTCGATTTGGCCATGTCCGTCTAGCTGTCTGTCTGTCCGTCTGTGTATAGTATACGGACTAGTCCCTCAGTTTTTAAGACATCGTTTTGAAATTTTGCAAACGTCATTTTCTCTTCAAGAAGCTGCTCATTTGTCGTAACTGCCGATATCGGACTACTATAACATATAGCTGCCATACAAACTGAACGATCGGAATCAAATGCATTTGACAAGATATATTGAAATTTGGTAAGATTATTTTTCAATGTATTCTGAAAAAATTTTCGAATGGGTTAACTATGGTATCATACAAACTGAATGATTCATGCGAACTTCCTCATCTTGAAATTTGGTGTGAGTTATTATTCATAGAAATAATGTAATTTCGGAAAAAATTGTTCAGATCGGCTAACTATAGCATATAGTTCCCCTACAAACCGAATGATCGAAATCAAGTTCTTGTATGGAAAACTTTCGCATTTGACGTGGTATCTTCACGAAATTTGACATGGAATACTGCTTAAGGTTAAAAAAAACACGTACACGTATATCATGGCTCGATAAGAAGGTTAAGTTGGAAGATGGGCATAACTAAGCCATAAATAAAGATATTAAAGTTATTAACCGACTAACAAAAAACGTCAGAAACACTAAATTTTATGGAAGAAATGGCAGAAGGAAGCTGCACCCAGGCTTTTTTTTTAAATTGAAAATGGGGTTGGCGTCGCCCACTTATGGACCAAAAACCATATCTCGGGAACTACTATACCGATTTCAATGAAATTCGGTATGTAATATTTTCTTAACACCCTGATGACATGTACGAAATATGGGTGAAATCTGTTCACAATATATGTATACATTAGGAACCAATGATGATAGCGGAATAAAACCTTACACAAATACGGTATTTGAAAAATATGTAAATGACGGATAATGAATCTCGATTATCACTTTATCGTGCGAGAGTATAAAATGTTCGGTGACACCCGAACTTAGCTCTTCCTTACTTGTTATATGAACTGATTGTACACTCGCACAGATCGTGGCTGATTACGAATATCGCGTTTTTTCGAAATCATGTGCAAGCTTTTGCACAAATCATCTGAATATAATCACACAAATCGGAATAGTTTAAATAACCAAACGTTTGCTTGACAGAGCTCAGTACCGTTTCGTCAAGCGACTTGACTTGTATTGGAACAGTGCTAGTGCAGGCAAAACTTGATTAAAAAATGTCGATCATAAAGTTGTCCTTTGTATTGATGGTTTTTTTTGTTTTCTTTTGGTGGTAAGTGTTCATATTTATGTTATTGATATTGATTACTGTTTTCGCAGATGGTTATTATATCAAAGTAAAATTGAGTTTTGAAATACAAAGCAGACCACGAATTCGGAATTAATTGATTATTAAATTTTAAACCTTTGTGCCACAAAACCTCACAATTTTGCTTTTACGCAAACTTGAAAAAAAAATCAAATGGGAGAAAAATAAAACTACTCAATGACATGAGTATGTCTGACGTCAATGCTGCATAAAATTTTGTTTGACAGTTTATTTGGAAGGAAACAAATCGTTTTGACCAGTGAAGACAAGTGTGTTATTTCTTAACAAACAGAAAAGTAACCTTGAGAACAAGAAAATCTTGGAAAAATGTCTGAAGGTTTACTTTGATTTGCAAGAAGTGTTCTTCCACAAGATAATCTATGTCAAATAAGGATTCTGATTTTTCAAATGATAATATTATCACCGTCGATATAAATTTGTTAACTTTTTTGTTATTGAAACAATTGAAACGAATTTTCGATTCACGAAAATGGAAAAACGAAATCAAGATCAACGCGTCGCGATAAAATTTTGCGCCAGATTGGGCGAAACAGCTTCGGAAACGTACGCTAAAATTGTAAGAGTGTATGGTGATAGTGCTCTTAGTCGTGCCCAGGTGTTTCGATGGCACAAAGAGTTTAAGGAGAGGCGTGAAAGCGTGGAAGACGAGGCGCGGAGTGGGAGACCAGTCGAGGTGCGGACTGACGCGAATGCGTTGCCGTGAAATCGTCCACAAAGAATTCGTTCCAGCGGGGAAAACTGTGAATCAAGTGTACTATTGCCAAGTACTCGAAAGATTGCGAAAACGAGCCAACAGGGTGCGCCCAGACATCGCTCGTAACTGGTTGCTTCATCACGACAACGCGCCGTACCACACCGCCCTCAGCATGTCCCAGTATTTAGCCTCTAAAGGGATTGCCGTGTTGTAACAGCCGCCTTATTCGCTCGATATGTCACCCTGTGACTTTTTTTTCCTAAAACAAAATCGGTGGTCAAAGGAACCCATTTTGAGTCGATTACGGGCATCCAGGCGGCCGTGACGAGGGTACTCGCGAACACCCCAATCGAAGCGTTCCAGAAATGTTACGAAGCATGGAAAACGCGCTGGAATCGCTGTATAGCTGCCCAAGGGGACTACTTTGAAGGGGATGGCAGAGTTGTAGAATAATTTTCAAATATACGGTTTTTATGGAATCAGTCTCATTACTTAATTGTCATACCTCGTATTTGACATGGATTATTTTAAATTGTTCAGATTGGACCACTATACATAGCATATATTGTAGCCTCTCATACAAACTGATCAAAATCAAGTTCTGGTATGCTAACCTATTTATTTGTGAAGGGAATCATTGCTTCGGTGCAACCGAATTTTACGTTTTGTCTTGTTTTTTATTTGTTTTATCTTTTTCATGAAAAACTTGCTTTGTTTCAATTTTTTTGCGCAAGCCTTTCCGCAGCAAAGCAACGTGATTCGGTACCTTTGCAAATTTCCAAAGCAAATATGTGCGACTAAAAATTCCAATTTGCAAGCAAATATGCAACTGCCGATTAACATTTGATTGTGTGTTTACTTATAGGCACATACATATATGCTGTGTACATAAGCATAAATCTGCACACGCGTTGTTATCTAGTCAGTTACAATAGCGTTTGTTTACACACTTTCACGCGCGCACCACCAATAACGGTTTGAGTGTTTTCCGCTTTGTGCTGTTTCATTTAACAAATGCACACATTCAAACTGCAATTTTTTCGACTCGCATGCATACAATGCATTACGTCTGGATTGTATCGAGAAAACACGTAAAATAAGCCAGTGCGCCTGAGGGTATGCAATGAAATTTAAATTGAATAAATTTTAGTGTGATAGCGTTTATTTGATTTTCTAGCTGTTATTTGTTTGCTGAAGCGATTAATAATTTTAATAAATAGATATATTTTTGGATAATATATTACAAACACACACCTACAAATATACATTAATATACTACATATATATTTTATTTATTGTGACCAATAATTTCATTGGTAATTTTTTATTGCCATTACAAGATTAGCATTTTTTATTGCACTCACACGCGCATATCACTTGCTATTGAAGGTTTTCGTTGATTTATGAACCGAAAAATCAGTGTCGAAAAAAGTCAAGCGAGCGTTTAGTTGCTTTGCTTTTGCCACTGCGCTGAAAATTTATGCAACCTTGGCTTTCATGCCGGAGCAATTTGCTTTTCAAATGAATTTCATGTGTGTGGTTTTTCGCACACGAGTATACATATATACTTATTGTATGAATAAATTTGCAATGCTAAAGCACGTGACGTCGCCCGAAAGCGTTTGATGTGCTGACAGCTTAAAGCTTTCATATTTATATTAAAATAAACAATGAAGCTTTTTGAAAAACATAAAAATCACAAACTTATCGAGGATTTCAGAAGATGCTAATTTTTTGTGTAAAAAAATGTATGTATATATACTTTAATTAAAATATATAATAATTTTTTGTTAAAAAAAATATATAAATAAAATATATAATAAAATAATTTAAATATATTTTGAAGTAATATACTAAATGTGAGCTAAAAAAAAATATTATATAATTACATATTTTTCAAAACGCTCTGAAATGGCTAAATACTTTAACCTGCTTTTGAGTAGCCTCCAATTGGATCATTGAAAATTGGTAGTTGTACCTTATAGAAAACATTTCGAATTAACTAGAATTATATATATATACACCCATTTATTTAAGTTAACCTCATCTCTCCGTCAATGTCACTATAAATCTCTCTACAACAACATATCTCTATCTCTTTCATTCATTCTGCTCCATATGTATATATCCACAAATGTATCCTTCTATCCATATTTCTATACTGCTGCATAAAAAACTCTTATCTCTTTCTCTACAATAATCTCCATCTCTATCATATATATTTTTCAATCTCCATTTTTATGCTTTGCTCTATCCCTATCCCTCTCTATTTTGTTTTCTTTTTGTCTATTTCTGACACAATTTTTTTCTCTGCTTCAATCTCTTCTATTTTTATTTGTACCTGTGTCTATCTCTATCTTTATTTGAGTATAAACATATACTTAGTATGTCTCATTTCTATCTCTGTTTTTACCTTTGTCTACCTCTCGGTCACTTTAAACATCTCTAGTCAAATTTTAGCTCCCATTGTTTCTTTGTCATTATTTTTATACCCGAACAGGGTATTTTAAGTATGCCTAGGTGTTCGTAACAATCGTCAGAGACCTTTAAAAACATATATGAAAATGATCCGCGTGACGAGCTGAGTCCAGGGCCGGTCCGAGACAATTTACAGCTGTAGGCAAGTGCCGAATTCTCCTCTCTAAGCATGTCTTGACTTAACAATGTATGGAAAATTCTATGGAAAACCTATTTTTTTTTAATTTTGTCTCTATTGTTTAATGTTATCTCCGTCAAACTGTTCAAATCGGATCACTATAGCATGCAGCTGACATACAATACTTATAAGAAATATTTGTAGTTGTGAAAGCTATTGTAGCTTCGATGCAAGCGAAGTTAAAGTTTTTTTCTTCTAATCCGAAAGCCTTGAAAACTGATACCTAAATTATTACACATATTAAAATGATTTAAGCTTTATATTTTTGGTAAGCCGCCCTTCATAGTACCCAATTACATCCAGTGAAATAATTTATGTATTTATGTTCCATATTACCAACGAAAGTTATCATACATTCTAAAAAATCTAACATTCCAGGGCTAAAAAATTTTTAAAGAAAGTTCTGAAAATAAAATTTATTAGAAGTAAATTGTGGAAATAGAAGGATTTTTACCTAAAATTTTGTTCGGAACCCATGCAAAAACTGTCCTCCGAACTGTAGCTTATATTGATGGTGACACTTCTAATGAAGCTTGACTGCCAACACAAGGGGCTGTGGCTAATAGGCTCACGAAGGCATGAAGTAATGAAATGGAAAGTTTTGTGTAAACAATTGCTTTGTAACCGCCATGTCGCTGGTTTTTTAATTGTACTTTTTGTTGTTGTTTTTATTAGCCTTTTTTACTTCCTCGCGGGGTTAAAAGTGAAAATACGAAGCACAAGTTCCAACTACGCGCCTAAGCGAATTATTCAACGTCCTGTGGCGTGCCATATCCGAGACAGTCAACTTTTGTTGCAAGAATAAGCTGAAGTTACCACACGAGTTTGCTGTTGAAAATCCTTTGAGTTTAGCAACTCCGTCGAAACATTTTCCTTATATGCTTTGAGTACTTTTACTTTGTTTCACTCCGTAGGCAAAGGAATTATGCTAATCAGGCCTGTTGCGTATACATAAGTGTATATGTATATGTGTGTATGTGTGTGGATTACGAAAAAGCGGTAAAAGCAAGTTACGCCAAACACAAAACGAGGAAAACTCCCTCAAAACAAGAACAAGCAAAAAAGCACATTTGTTGTTGTAAAGTAAACAACAAGAAAAAATATGCCGAGTAAAACAACAACTAAATGTAGCTAAGCACAATAAAAAATGTGGAAAATGAGCACAGCGCACTTCCAAAGAAATTTCTCCAGCAGAAAGTAAAGAAAAGCAAAGTGAGTAAAATTCCACTAAAAACAACAACAACAACATCGCAGTGATACAAAAACAATCAAACACATTACCGGCAAATTTAAATGCAAATAAACGCCAACATTGCAACACTGCAATGCAAAACAATTTTCCAAAGCCAATGGCGTATAATAAAAGTCACTACCGA